>NW_026986640.1:0-89057 GCF_031307605.1 Tribolium castaneum | reverse complement strand
TGAAGATATCGGCAAAAATTTAACCTCGTCAAAATTTATTAAAACCAAATAATCTTCATTATTTTCCTTCTATTCAGGCTTATGTCCTTAGAATTAAGTGTTTCTAACGTAGAATGACTGGCGGACTCCAAATTTGCAAGAATCAAGTCGCTACGACTAACCGTTCGGAAGATATCGGCAAAAATTTAGCTTCGTCAAAATTTATTAAAACCAAATAATCTTCATTATTTTCCTTCTATTCAGGCTTATGTCCTTAGAATTAAGTGTTTCTAACGTAGAATGACCGGCGGAATCCAAATTTGCAAGAATCAAGTCGCTACGACTAACCGTTCGGAAGATATCGGCAAAAATTTAACCTCGTCAAAATTTATTAAAACCAAATAATCTTCATTATTTTCCTTCTATTCAGGCTTATGTCCTTAGAATTAAGTGTTTCTAACGTAGAATGACCGGCGAAATCCAAATTTGCAAGAATCAAGTCGCTACGACTAACCGTTCGGAAGATATCGGCAAAAATTTAACCTCGTCAAAATTTATTAAAACCAAATAATCTTCATTATTTTCCTTCTATTCAGGCTTATGTCCTTAGAATTAAGTGTTTCTAACGTAGAATGACCGGCGGAATCCAAATTTGCAAGAATCAAGTCGCTACGACTAACCGTTCGGAAGATATCGGCAAAAATTTAACCTCGTCAAAATTTATTAAAACCAAATAATCTTCATTATTTTCCTTCTATTCAGGCTTATGTCCTTAGAATTAAGTGTTTCTAACGTAGAATGACCGGCGAAATCCAAATTTGCAAGAATCAAGTCGCTACGACTAACCGTTCGGAAGATATCGGCAAAAATTTAACCTCGTCAAAATTTATTAAAACCAAATAATCTTCATTATTTTCCTTCTATTCAGGCTTATGTCCTTAGAATTAAGTGTTTCTAACGTAGAATGACCGGCGAAATCCAAATTTGCAAGAATCAAGTCGCTACGACTAACCGTTCGGAAGATATCGGCAAAAATTTAACCTCGTCAAAATTTATTAAAACCAAATAATCTTCATTATTTTCCTTCTATTCAGGCTTATGTCCTTAGAATTAAGTGTTTCTAACGTAGAATGACCGGCGGAATCCAAATTTGCAAGAATCAAGTCGCTACGACTAACCGTTCGGAAGATATCGGCAAAAATTTAACCTCGTCAAAATTTATTAAAACCAAATAATCTTCATTATTTTCCTTCTATTCAGGCTTATGTCCTTAGAATTAAGTGTTTCTAACGTAGAATGACCGGCGAAATCCAAATTTGCAAGAATCAAGTCGCTACGACTAACCGTTCGGAAGATATCGGCAAAAATTTAACCTCGTCAAAATTTATTAAAACCAAATAATCTTCATTATTTTCCTTCTATTCAGGCTTATGTCCTTAGAATTAAGTGTTTCTAACGTAGAATGACTGGCGGACTCCAAATTTGCAAGAATCAAGTCGCTACGACTAACCGTTCGGAAGATATCGGCAAAAATTTAGCTTCGTCAAAATTTATTAAAACCAAATAATCTTCATTATTTTCCTTCTATTCAGGCTTATGTCCTTAGAATTAAGTGTTTCTAACGTAGAATGACCGGCGGAATCCAAATTTGCAAGAATCAAGTCGCTACGACTAACCGTTCGGAAGATATCGGCAAAAATTTAACCTCGTCAAAATTTATTAAAACCAAATAATCTTCATTATTTTCCTTCTATTCAGGCTTATGTCCTTAGAATTAAGTGTTTCTAACGTAGAATGACCGGCGAAATCCAAATTTGCAAGAATCAAGTCGCTACGACTAACCGTTCGGAAGATATCGGCAAAAATTTAACCTCGTCAAAATTTATTAAAACCAAATAATCTTCATTATTTTCCTTCTATTCAGGCTTATGTCCTTAGAATTAAGTGTTTCTAACGTAGAATGACCGGCGAAATCCAAATTTGCAAGAATCAAGTCGCTACGACTAACCGTTCGGAAGATATCGGCAAAAATTTAACCTCGTCAAAATTTATTAAAACCAAATAATCTTCATTATTTTCCTTCTATTCAGGCTTATGTCCTTAGAATTAAGTGTTTCTAACGTAGAATGACCGGCGAAATCCAAATTTGCAAGAATCAAGTCGCTACGACTAACCGTTCGGAAGATATCGGCAAAAATTTAACCTCGTCAAAATTTATTAAAACCAAATAATCTTCATTATTTTCCTTCTATTCAGGCTTATGTCCTTAGAATTAAGTGTTTCTAACGTAGAATGACCGGCGAAATCCAAATTTGCAAGAATCAAGTCGCTACGACTAACCGTTCGGAAGATATCGGCAAAAATTTAACCTCGTCAAAATTTATTAAAACCAAATAATCTTCATTATTTTCCTTCTATTCAGGCTTATGTCCTTAGAATTAAGTGTTTCTAACGTAGAATGACCGGCGGAATCCAAATTTGCAAGAATCAAGTCGCTACGACTAACCGTTCGGAAGATATCGGCAAAAATTTAACCTCGTCAAAATTTATTAAAACCAAATAATCTTCATTATTTTCCTTCTATTCAGGCTTATGTCCTTAGAATTAAGTGTTTCTAACGTAGAATGACCGGCGAAATCCAAATTTGCAAGAATCAAGTCGCTACGACTAACCGTTCGGAAGATATCGGCAAAAATTTAACCTCGTCAAAATTTATTAAAACCAAATAATCTTCATTATTTTCCTTCTATTCAGGCTTATGTCCTTAGAATTAAGTGTTTCTAACGTAGAATGACTGGCGGACTCCAAATTTGCAAGAATCAAGTCGCTACGACTAACCGTTCGGAAGATATCGGCAAAAATTTAGCTTCGTCAAAATTTATTAAAACCAAATAATCTTCATTATTTTCCTTCTATTCAGGCTTATGTCCTTAGAATTAAGTGTTTCTAACGTAGAATGACCGGCGGAATCCAAATTTGCAAGAATCAAGTCGCTACGACTAACCGTTCGGAAGATATCGGCAAAAATTTAACCTCGTCAAAATTTATTAAAACCAAATAATCTTCATTATTTTCCTTCTATTCAGGCTTATGTCCTTAGAATTAAGTGTTTCTAACGTAGAATGACCGGCGAAATCCAAATTTGCAAGAATCAAGTCGCTACGACTAACCGTTCGGAAGATATCGGCAAAAATTTAACCTCGTCAAAATTTATTAAAACCAAATAATCTTCATTATTTTCCTTCTATTCAGGCTTATGTCCTTAGAATTAAGTGTTTCTAACGTAGAATGACCGGCGGAATCCAAATTTGCAAGAATCAAGTCGCTACGACTAACCGTTCGGAAGATATCGGCAAAAATTTAACCTCGTCAAAATTTATTAAAACCAAATAATCTTCATTATTTTCCTTCTATTCAGGCTTATGTCCTTAGAATTAAGTGTTTCTAACGTAGAATGACCGGCGAAATCCAAATTTGCAAGAATCAAGTCGCTACGACTAACCGTTCGGAAGATATCGGCAAAAATTTAACCTCGTCAAAATTTATTAAAACCAAATAATCTTCATTATTTTCCTTCTATTCAGGCTTATGTCCTTAGAATTAAGTGTTTCTAACGTAGAATGACCGGCGAAATCCAAATTTGCAAGAATCAAGTCGCTACGACTAACCGTTCGGAAGATATCGGCAAAAATTTAACCTCGTCAAAATTTATTAAAACCAAATAATCTTCATTATTTTCCTTCTATTCAGGCTTATGTCCTTAGAATTAAGTGTTTCTAACGTAGAATGACCGGCGGAATCCAAATTTGCAAGAATCAAGTCGCTACGACTAACCGTTCGGAAGATATCGGCAAAAATTTAACCTCGTCAAAATTTATTAAAACCAAATAATCTTCATTATTTTCCTTCTATTCAGGCTTATGTCCTTAGAATTAAGTGTTTCTAACGTAGAATGACCGGCGAAATCCAAATTTGCAAGAATCAAGTCGCTACGACTAACCGTTCGGAAGATATCGGCAAAAATTTAACCTCGTCAAAATTTATTAAAACCAAATAATCTTCATTATTTTCCTTCTATTCAGGCTTATGTCCTTAGAATTAAGTGTTTCTAACGTAGAATGACTGGCGGACTCCAAATTTGCAAGAATCAAGTCGCTACGACTAACCGTTCGGAAGATATCGGCAAAAATTTAGCTTCGTCAAAATTTATTAAAACCAAATAATCTTCATTATTTTCCTTCTATTCAGGCTTATGTCCTTAGAATTAAGTGTTTCTAACGTAGAATGACCGGCGGAATCCAAATTTGCAAGAATCAAGTCGCTACGACTAACCGTTCGGAAGATATCGGCAAAAATTTAACCTCGTCAAAATTTATTAAAACCAAATAATCTTCATTATTTTCCTTCTATTCAGGCTTATGTCCTTAGAATTAAGTGTTTCTAACGTAGAATGACCGGCGAAATCCAAATTTGCAAGAATCAAGTCGCTACGACTAACCGTTCGGAAGATATCGGCAAAAATTTAACCTCGTCAAAATTTATTAAAACCAAATAATCTTCATTATTTTCCTTCTATTCAGGCTTATGTCCTTAGAATTAAGTGTTTCTAACGTAGAATGACCGGCGAAATCCAAATTTGCAAGAATCAAGTCGCTACGACTAACCGTTCGGAAGATATCGGCAAAAATTTAACCTCGTCAAAATTTATTAAAACCAAATAATCTTCATTATTTTCCTTCTATTCAGGCTTATGTCCTTAGAATTAAGTGTTTCTAACGTAGAATGACCGGCGAAATCCAAATTTGCAAGAATCAAGTCGCTACGACTAACCGTTCGGAAGATATCGGCAAAAATTTAACCTCGTCAAAATTTATTAAAACCAAATAATCTTCATTATTTTCCTTCTATTCAGGCTTATGTCCTTAGAATTAAGTGTTTCTAACGTAGAATGACCGGCGAAATCCAAATTTGCAAGAATCAAGTCGCTACGACTAACCGTTCGGAAGATATCGGCAAAAATTTAACCTCGTCAAAATTTATTAAAACCAAATAATCTTCATTATTTTCCTTCTATTCAGGCTTATGTCCTTAGAATTAAGTGTTTCTAACGTAGAATGACCGGCGAAATCCAAATTTGCAAGAATCAAGTCGCTACGACTAACCGTTCGGAAGATATCGGCAAAAATTTAACCTCGTCAAAATTTATTAAAACCAAATAATCTTCATTATTTTCCTTCTATTCAGGCTTATGTCCTTAGAATTAAGTGTTTCTAACGTAGAATGACCGGCGAAATCCAAATTTGCAAGAATCAAGTCGCTACGACTAACCGTTCGGAAGATATCGGCAAAAATTTAACCTCGTCAAAATTTATTAAAACCAAATAATCTTCATTATTTTCCTTCTATTCAGGCTTATGTCCTTAGAATTAAGTGTTTCTAACGTAGAATGACCGGCGAAATCCAAATTTGCAAGAATCAAGTCGCTACGACTAACCGTTCGGAAGATATCGGCAAAAATTTAACCTCGTCAAAATTTATTAAAACCAAATAATCTTCATTATTTTCCTTCTATTCAGGCTTATGTCCTTAGAATTAAGTGTTTCTAACGTAGAATGACCGGCGGAATCCAAATTTGCAAGAATCAAGTCGCTACGACTAACCGTTCGGAAGATATCGGCAAAAATTTAGCTTCGTCAAAATTTATTAAAACCAAATAATCTTCATTATTTTCCTTCTATTCAGGCTTATGTCCTTAGAATTAAGTGTTTCTAACGTAGAATGACCGGCGGAATCCAAATTTGCAAGAATCAAGTCGCTACGACTAACCGTTCGGAAGATATCGGCAAAAATTTAGCTTCGTCAAAATTTATTAAAACCAAATAATCTTCATTATTTTCCTTCTATTCAGGCTTATGTCCTTAGAATTAAGTGTTTCTAACGTAGAATGACCGGCGAAATCCAAATTTGCAAGAATCAAGTCGCTACGACTAACCGTTCGGAAGATATCGGCAAAAATTTAACCTCGTCAAAATTTATTAAAACCAAATAATCTTCATTATTTTCCTTCTATTCAGGCTTATGTCCTTAGAATTAAGTGTTTCTAACGTAGAATGACCGGCGAAATCCAAATTTGCAAGAATCAAGTCGCTACGACTAACCGTTCGGAAGATATCGGCAAAAATTTAACCTCGTCAAAATTTATTAAAACCAAATAATCTTCATTATTTTCCTTCTATTCAGGCTTATGTCCTTAGAATTAAGTGTTTCTAACGTAGAATGACCGGCGAAATCCAAATTTGCAAGAATCAAGTCGCTACGACTAACCGTTCGGAAGATATCGGCAAAAATTTAACCTCGTCAAAATTTATTAAAACCAAATAATCTTCATTATTTTCCTTCTATTCAGGCTTATGTCCTTAGAATTAAGTGTTTCTAACGTAGAATGACCGGCGGAATCCAAATTTGCAAGAATCAAGTCGCTACGACTAACCGTTCGGAAGATATCGGCAAAAATTTAGCTTCGTCAAAATTTATTAAAACCAAATAATCTTCATTATTTTCCTTCTATTCAGGCTTATGTCCTTAGAATTAAGTGTTTCTAACGTAGAATGACCGGCGGAATCCAAATTTGCAAGAATCAAGTCGCTACGACTAACCGTTCGGAAGATATCGGCAAAAATTTAGCTTCGTCAAAATTTATTAAAACCAAATAATCTTCATTATTTTCCTTCTATTCAGGCTTATGTCCTTAGAATTAAGTGTTTCTAACGTAGAATGACCGGCGGAATCCAAATTTGCAAGAATCAAGTCGCTACGACTAACCGTTCGGAAGATATCGGCAAAAATTTAGCTTCGTCAAAATTTATTAAAACCAAATAATCTTCATTATTTTCCTTCTATTCAGGCTTATGTCCTTAGAATTAAGTGTTTCTAACGTAGAATGACCGGCGGAATCCAAATTTGCAAGAATCAAGTCGCTACGACTAACCGTTCGGAAGATATCGGCAAAAATTTAACCTCGTCAAAATTTATTAAAACCAAATAATCTTCATTATTTTCCTTCTATTCAGGCTTATGTCCTTAGAATTAAGTGTTTCTAACGTAGAATGACCGGCGAAATCCAAATTTGCAAGAATCAAGTCGCTACGACTAACCGTTCGGAAGATATCGGCAAAAATTTAACCTCGTCAAAATTTATTAAAACCAAATAATCTTCATTATTTTCCTTCTATTCAGGCTTATGTCCTTAGAATTAAGTGTTTCTAACGTAGAATGACCGGCGAAATCCAAATTTGCAAGAATCAAGTCGCTACGACTAACCGTTCGGAAGATATCGGCAAAAATTTAACCTCGTCAAAATTTATTAAAACCAAATAATCTTCATTATTTTCCTTCTATTCAGGCTTATGTCCTTAGAATTAAGTGTTTCTAACGTAGAATGACCGGCGGAATCCAAATTTGCAAGAATCAAGTCGCTACGACTAACCGTTCGGAAGATATCGGCAAAAATTTAACCTCGTCAAAATTTATTAAAACCAAATAATCTTCATTATTTTCCTTCTATTCAGGCTTATGTCCTTAGAATTAAGTGTTTCTAACGTAGAATGACCGGCGAAATCCAAATTTGCAAGAATCAAGTCGCTACGACTAACCGTTCGGAAGATATCGGCAAAAATTTAACCTCGTCAAAATTTATTAAAACCAAATAATCTTCATTATTTTCCTTCTATTCAGGCTTATGTCCTTAGAATTAAGTGTTTCTAACGTAGAATGACTGGCGGACTCCAAATTTGCAAGAATCAAGTCGCTACGACTAACCGTTCGGAAGATATCGGCAAAAATTTAGCTTCGTCAAAATTTATTAAAACCAAATAATCTTCATTATTTTCCTTCTATTCAGGCTTATGTCCTTAGAATTAAGTGTTTCTAACGTAGAATGACCGGCGGAATCCAAATTTGCAAGAATCAAGTCGCTACGACTAACCGTTCGGAAGATATCGGCAAAAATTTAACCTCGTCAAAATTTATTAAAACCAAATAATCTTCATTATTTTCCTTCTATTCAGGCTTATGTCCTTAGAATTAAGTGTTTCTAACGTAGAATGACCGGCGAAATCCAAATTTGCAAGAATCAAGTCGCTACGACTAACCGTTCGGAAGATATCGGCAAAAATTTAACCTCGTCAAAATTTATTAAAACCAAATAATCTTCATTATTTTCCTTCTATTCAGGCTTATGTCCTTAGAATTAAGTGTTTCTAACGTAGAATGACCGGCGGAATCCAAATTTGCAAGAATCAAGTCGCTACGACTAACCGTTCGGAAGATATCGGCAAAAATTTAACCTCGTCAAAATTTATTAAAACCAAATAATCTTCATTATTTTCCTTCTATTCAGGCTTATGTCCTTAGAATTAAGTGTTTCTAACGTAGAATGACCGGCGAAATCCAAATTTGCAAGAATCAAGTCGCTACGACTAACCGTTCGGAAGATATCGGCAAAAATTTAACCTCGTCAAAATTTATTAAAACCAAATAATCTTCATTATTTTCCTTCTATTCAGGCTTATGTCCTTAGAATTAAGTGTTTCTAACGTAGAATGACCGGCGAAATCCAAATTTGCAAGAATCAAGTCGCTACGACTAACCGTTCGGAAGATATCGGCAAAAATTTAACCTCGTCAAAATTTATTAAAACCAAATAATCTTCATTATTTTCCTTCTATTCAGGCTTATGTCCTTAGAATTAAGTGTTTCTAACGTAGAATGACCGGCGGAATCCAAATTTGCAAGAATCAAGTCGCTACGACTAACCGTTCGGAAGATATCGGCAAAAATTTAACCTCGTCAAAATTTATTAAAACCAAATAATCTTCATTATTTTCCTTCTATTCAGGCTTATGTCCTTAGAATTAAGTGTTTCTAACGTAGAATGACCGGCGAAATCCAAATTTGCAAGAATCAAGTCGCTACGACTAACCGTTCGGAAGATATCGGCAAAAATTTAACCTCGTCAAAATTTATTAAAACCAAATAATCTTCATTATTTTCCTTCTATTCAGGCTTATGTCCTTAGAATTAAGTGTTTCTAACGTAGAATGACCGGCGAAATCCAAATTTGCAAGAATCAAGTCGCTACGACTAACCGTTCGGAAGATATCGGCAAAAATTTAACCTCGTCAAAATTTATTAAAACCAAATAATCTTCATTATTTTCCTTCTATTCAGGCTTATGTCCTTAGAATTAAGTGTTTCTAACGTAGAATGACCGGCGAAATCCAAATTTGCAAGAATCAAGTCGCTACGACTAACCGTTCGGAAGATATCGGCAAAAATTTAACCTCGTCAAAATTTATTAAAACCAAATAATCTTCATTATTTTCCTTCTATTCAGGCTTATGTCCTTAGAATTAAGTGTTTCTAACGTAGAATGACCGGCGGAATCCAAATTTGCAAGAATCAAGTCGCTACGACTAACCGTTCGGAAGATATCGGCAAAAATTTAACCTCGTCAAAATTTATTAAAACCAAATAATCTTCATTATTTTCCTTCTATTCAGGCTTATGTCCTTAGAATTAAGTGTTTCTAACGTAGAATGACCGGCGAAATCCAAATTTGCAAGAATCAAGTCGCTACGACTAACCGTTCGGAAGATATCGGCAAAAATTTAACCTCGTCAAAATTTATTAAAACCAAATAATCTTCATTATTTTCCTTCTATTCAGGCTTATGTCCTTAGAATTAAGTGTTTCTAACGTAGAATGACTGGCGGACTCCAAATTTGCAAGAATCAAGTCGCTACGACTAACCGTTCGGAAGATATCGGCAAAAATTTAGCTTCGTCAAAATTTATTAAAACCAAATAATCTTCATTATTTTCCTTCTATTCAGGCTTATGTCCTTAGAATTAAGTGTTTCTAACGTAGAATGACCGGCGGAATCCAAATTTGCAAGAATCAAGTCGCTACGACTAACCGTTCGGAAGATATCGGCAAAAATTTAACCTCGTCAAAATTTATTAAAACCAAATAATCTTCATTATTTTCCTTCTATTCAGGCTTATGTCCTTAGAATTAAGTGTTTCTAACGTAGAATGACCGGCGAAATCCAAATTTGCAAGAATCAAGTCGCTACGACTAACCGTTCGGAAGATATCGGCAAAAATTTAACCTCGTCAAAATTTATTAAAACCAAATAATCTTCATTATTTTCCTTCTATTCAGGCTTATGTCCTTAGAATTAAGTGTTTCTAACGTAGAATGACCGGCGGAATCCAAATTTGCAAGAATCAAGTCGCTACGACTAACCGTTCGGAAGATATCGGCAAAAATTTAACCTCGTCAAAATTTATTAAAACCAAATAATCTTCATTATTTTCCTTCTATTCAGGCTTATGTCCTTAGAATTAAGTGTTTCTAACGTAGAATGACCGGCGAAATCCAAATTTGCAAGAATCAAGTCGCTACGACTAACCGTTCGGAAGATATCGGCAAAAATTTAACCTCGTCAAAATTTATTAAAACCAAATAATCTTCATTATTTTCCTTCTATTCAGGCTTATGTCCTTAGAATTAAGTGTTTCTAACGTAGAATGACCGGCGAAATCCAAATTTGCAAGAATCAAGTCGCTACGACTAACCGTTCGGAAGATATCGGCAAAAATTTAACCTCGTCAAAATTTATTAAAACCAAATAATCTTCATTATTTTCCTTCTATTCAGGCTTATGTCCTTAGAATTAAGTGTTTCTAACGTAGAATGACCGGCGGAATCCAAATTTGCAAGAATCAAGTCGCTACGACTAACCGTTCGGAAGATATCGGCAAAAATTTAACCTCGTCAAAATTTATTAAAACCAAATAATCTTCATTATTTTCCTTCTATTCAGGCTTATGTCCTTAGAATTAAGTGTTTCTAACGTAGAATGACCGGCGAAATCCAAATTTGCAAGAATCAAGTCGCTACGACTAACCGTTCGGAAGATATCGGCAAAAATTTAACCTCGTCAAAATTTATTAAAACCAAATAATCTTCATTATTTTCCTTCTATTCAGGCTTATGTCCTTAGAATTAAGTGTTTCTAACGTAGAATGACTGGCGGACTCCAAATTTGCAAGAATCAAGTCGCTACGACTAACCGTTCGGAAGATATCGGCAAAAATTTAGCTTCGTCAAAATTTATTAAAACCAAATAATCTTCATTATTTTCCTTCTATTCAGGCTTATGTCCTTAGAATTAAGTGTTTCTAACGTAGAATGACCGGCGGAATCCAAATTTGCAAGAATCAAGTCGCTACGACTAACCGTTCGGAAGATATCGGCAAAAATTTAACCTCGTCAAAATTTATTAAAACCAAATAATCTTCATTATTTTCCTTCTATTCAGGCTTATGTCCTTAGAATTAAGTGTTTCTAACGTAGAATGACCGGCGAAATCCAAATTTGCAAGAATCAAGTCGCTACGACTAACCGTTCGGAAGATATCGGCAAAAATTTAACCTCGTCAAAATTTATTAAAACCAAATAATCTTCATTATTTTCCTTCTATTCAGGCTTATGTCCTTAGAATTAAGTGTTTCTAACGTAGAATGACCGGCGAAATCCAAATTTGCAAGAATCAAGTCGCTACGACTAACCGTTCGGAAGATATCGGCAAAAATTTAACCTCGTCAAAATTTATTAAAACCAAATAATCTTCATTATTTTCCTTCTATTCAGGCTTATGTCCTTAGAATTAAGTGTTTCTAACGTAGAATGACCGGCGAAATCCAAATTTGCAAGAATCAAGTCGCTACGACTAACCGTTCGGAAGATATCGGCAAAAATTTAACCTCGTCAAAATTTATTAAAACCAAATAATCTTCATTATTTTCCTTCTATTCAGGCTTATGTCCTTAGAATTAAGTGTTTCTAACGTAGAATGACCGGCGAAATCCAAATTTGCAAGAATCAAGTCGCTACGACTAACCGTTCGGAAGATATCGGCAAAAATTTAACCTCGTCAAAATTTATTAAAACCAAATAATCTTCATTATTTTCCTTCTATTCAGGCTTATGTCCTTAGAATTAAGTGTTTCTAACGTAGAATGACCGGCGAAATCCAAATTTGCAAGAATCAAGTCGCTACGACTAACCGTTCGGAAGATATCGGCAAAAATTTAACCTCGTCAAAATTTATTAAAACCAAATAATCTTCATTATTTTCCTTCTATTCAGGCTTATGTCCTTAGAATTAAGTGTTTCTAACGTAGAATGACCGGCGAAATCCAAATTTGCAAGAATCAAGTCGCTACGACTAACCGTTCGGAAGATATCGGCAAAAATTTAACCTCGTCAAAATTTATTAAAACCAAATAATCTTCATTATTTTCCTTCTATTCAGGCTTATGTCCTTAGAATTAAGTGTTTCTAACGTAGAATGACCGGCGGAATCCAAATTTGCAAGAATCAAGTCGCTACGACTAACCGTTCGGAAGATATCGGCAAAAATTTAACCTCGTCAAAATTTATTAAAACCAAATAATCTTCATTATTTTCCTTCTATTCAGGCTTATGTCCTTAGAATTAAGTGTTTCTAACGTAGAATGACCGGCGGAATCCAAATTTGCAAGAATCAAGTCGCTACGACTAACCGTTCGGAAGATATCGGCAAAAATTTAACCTCGTCAAAATTTATTAAAACCAAATAATCTTCATTATTTTCCTTCTATTCAGGCTTATGTCCTTAGAATTAAGTGTTTCTAACGTAGAATGACCGGCGAAATCCAAATTTGCAAGAATCAAGTCGCTACGACTAACCGTTCGGAAGATATCGGCAAAAATTTAACCTCGTCAAAATTTATTAAAACCAAATAATCTTCATTATTTTCCTTCTATTCAGGCTTATGTCCTTAGAATTAAGTGTTTCTAACGTAGAATGACCGGCGAAATCCAAATTTGCAAGAATCAAGTCGCTACGACTAACCGTTCGGAAGATATCGGCAAAAATTTAACCTCGTCAAAATTTATTAAAACCAAATAATCTTCATTATTTTCCTTCTATTCAGGCTTATGTCCTTAGAATTAAGTGTTTCTAACGTAGAATGACTGGCGGACTCCAAATTTGCAAGAATCAAGTCGCTACGACTAACCGTTCGGAAGATATCGGCAAAAATTTAGCTTCGTCAAAATTTATTAAAACCAAATAATCTTCATTATTTTCCTTCTATTCAGGCTTATGTCCTTAGAATTAAGTGTTTCTAACGTAGAATGACCGGCGGAATCCAAATTTGCAAGAATCAAGTCGCTACGACTAACCGTTCGGAAGATATCGGCAAAAATTTAACCTCGTCAAAATTTATTAAAACCAAATAATCTTCATTATTTTCCTTCTATTCAGGCTTATGTCCTTAGAATTAAGTGTTTCTAACGTAGAATGACCGGCGAAATCCAAATTTGCAAGAATCAAGTCGCTACGACTAACCGTTCGGAAGATATCGGCAAAAATTTAACCTCGTCAAAATTTATTAAAACCAAATAATCTTCATTATTTTCCTTCTATTCAGGCTTATGTCCTTAGAATTAAGTGTTTCTAACGTAGAATGACCGGCGGAATCCAAATTTGCAAGAATCAAGTCGCTACGACTAACCGTTCGGAAGATATCGGCAAAAATTTAACCTCGTCAAAATTTATTAAAACCAAATAATCTTCATTATTTTCCTTCTATTCAGGCTTATGTCCTTAGAATTAAGTGTTTCTAACGTAGAATGACCGGCGAAATCCAAATTTGCAAGAATCAAGTCGCTACGACTAACCGTTCGGAAGATATCGGCAAAAATTTAACCTCGTCAAAATTTATTAAAACCAAATAATCTTCATTATTTTCCTTCTATTCAGGCTTATGTCCTTAGAATTAAGTGTTTCTAACGTAGAATGACTGGCGGACTCCAAATTTGCAAGAATCAAGTCGCTACGACTAACCGTTCGGAAGATATCGGCAAAAATTTAGCTTCGTCAAAATTTATTAAAACCAAATAATCTTCATTATTTTCCTTCTATTCAGGCTTATGTCCTTAGAATTAAGTGTTTCTAACGTAGAATGACCGGCGGAATCCAAATTTGCAAGAATCAAGTCGCTACGACTAACCGTTCGGAAGATATCGGCAAAAATTTAACCTCGTCAAAATTTATTAAAACCAAATAATCTTCATTATTTTCCTTCTATTCAGGCTTATGTCCTTAGAATTAAGTGTTTCTAACGTAGAATGACCGGCGAAATCCAAATTTGCAAGAATCAAGTCGCTACGACTAACCGTTCGGAAGATATCGGCAAAAATTTAACCTCGTCAAAATTTATTAAAACCAAATAATCTTCATTATTTTCCTTCTATTCAGGCTTATGTCCTTAGAATTAAGTGTTTCTAACGTAGAATGACCGGCGAAATCCAAATTTGCAAGAATCAAGTCGCTACGACTAACCGTTCGGAAGATATCGGCAAAAATTTAACCTCGTCAAAATTTATTAAAACCAAATAATCTTCATTATTTTCCTTCTATTCAGGCTTATGTCCTTAGAATTAAGTGTTTCTAACGTAGAATGACCGGCGAAATCCAAATTTGCAAGAATCAAGTCGCTACGACTAACCGTTCGGAAGATATCGGCAAAAATTTAACCTCGTCAAAATTTATTAAAACCAAATAATCTTCATTATTTTCCTTCTATTCAGGCTTATGTCCTTAGAATTAAGTGTTTCTAACGTAGAATGACCGGCGAAATCCAAATTTGCAAGAATCAAGTCGCTACGACTAACCGTTCGGAAGATATCGGCAAAAATTTAACCTCGTCAAAATTTATTAAAACCAAATAATCTTCATTATTTTCCTTCTATTCAGGCTTATGTCCTTAGAATTAAGTGTTTCTAACGTAGAATGACCGGCGAAATCCAAATTTGCAAGAATCAAGTCGCTACGACTAACCGTTCGGAAGATATCGGCAAAAATTTAACCTCGTCAAAATTTATTAAAACCAAATAATCTTCATTATTTTCCTTCTATTCAGGCTTATGTCCTTAGAATTAAGTGTTTCTAACGTAGAATGACCGGCGAAATCCAAATTTGCAAGAATCAAGTCGCTACGACTAACCGTTCGGAAGATATCGGCAAAAATTTAACCTCGTCAAAATTTATTAAAACCAAATAATCTTCATTATTTTCCTTCTATTCAGGCTTATGTCCTTAGAATTAAGTGTTTCTAACGTAGAATGACCGGCGGAATCCAAATTTGCAAGAATCAAGTCGCTACGACTAACCGTTCGGAAGATATCGGCAAAAATTTAACCTCGTCAAAATTTATTAAAACCAAATAATCTTCATTATTTTCCTTCTATTCAGGCTTATGTCCTTAGAATTAAGTGTTTCTAACGTAGAATGACCGGCGGAATCCAAATTTGCAAGAATCAAGTCGCTACGACTAACCGTTCGGAAGATATCGGCAAAAATTTAACCTCGTCAAAATTTATTAAAACCAAATAATCTTCATTATTTTCCTTCTATTCAGGCTTATGTCATTAGAATTAAGAGTTTCTAACGTAGAATGACCGGCGGAATCCAAATTTGCAAGAATCAAGTCGCTACGACTAACCGTTCGGAAGATATCGGCAAAAATTTAACTTCGTCAAAATTTATTAAAACCAAATAATCTTCATTATTTTCCTTCTATTCAGGCTTATGTCCTTAGAATTAAGTGTTTCTAACGTAGAATGACCGGCGGAATCCAAATTTGCAAGAATCAAGTCGCTACGACTAACCGTTCGGAAGATATCGGCAAAAATTTAGCTTCGTCAAAATTTATTAAAACCAAATAATCTTCATTATTTTCCTTCTATTCAGGCTTATGTCCTTAGAATTAAGTGTTTCTAACGTAGAATGACCGGCGGAATCCAAATTTGCAAGAATCAAGTCGCTACGACTAACCGTTCGGAAGATATCGGCAAAAATTTAACCTCGTCAAAATTTATTAAAACCAAATAATCTTCATTATTTTCCTTCTATTCAGGCTTATGTCCTTAGAATGAAGTGTTTCTAACGTAGAATGACCGGCGAAATCCAAATTTGCAAGAATCAAGTCGCTACGACTAACCGTTCGGAAGATATCGGCAAAAATTTAACCTCGTCAAAATTTATTAAAACCAAATAATCTTCATTATTTTCCTTCTATTCAGGCTTATGTCCTTAGAATTAAGTGTTTCTAACGTAGAATGACCGGCGGAATCCAAATTTGCAAGAATCAAGTCGCTACGACTAACCGTTCGGAAGATATCGGCAAAAATTTAACCTCGTCAAAATTTATTAAAACCAAATAATCTTCATTATTTTCCTTCTATTCAGGCTTATGTCCTTAGAATTAAGTGTTTCTAACGTAGAATGACTGGCGGACTCCAAATTTGCAAGAATCAAGTCGCTACGACTAACCGTTCGGAAGATATCGGCAAAAATTTAGCTTCGTCAAAATTTATTAAAACCAAATAATCTTCATTATTTTCCTTCTATTCAGGCTTATGTCCTTAGAATTAAGTGTTTCTAACGTAGAATGACTGGCGGACTCCAAATTTGCAAGAATCAAGTCGCTACGACTAACCGTTCGGAAGATATCGGCAAAAATTTAGCTTCGTCAAAATTTATTAAAACCAAATAATCTTCATTATTTTCCTTCTATTCAGGCTTATGTCCTTAGAATTAAGTGTTTCTAACGTAGAATGACCGGCGAAATCCAAATTTGCAAGAATCAAGTCGCTACGACTAACCGTTCGGAAGATATCGGCAAAAATTTAACCTCGTCAAAATTTATTAAAACCAAATAATCTTCATTATTTTCCTTCTATTCAGGCTTATGTCCTTAGAATTAAGTGTTTCTAACGTAGAATGACTGGCGGACTCCAAATTTGCAAGAATCAAGTCGCTACGACTAACCGTTCGGAAGATATCGGCAAAAATTTAACCTCGTCAAAATTTATCAAAACCAAATAATCTTCCTTATTTTCCTTCTATTCAGGCTTATGTCCTTAGAATTAAGTGTTTCTAACGTAGAATGACCGGCGAAATCCAAATTTGCAAGAATCAAGTCGCTACGACTAACCGTTCGGAAGATATCGGCAAAAATTTAACCTCGTCAAAATTTATTAAAACCAAATAATCTTCATTATTTTCCTTCTATTCAGGCTTATGTCCTTAGAATTAAGTGTTTCTAACGTAGAATGACCGGCGGAATCCAAATTTGCAAGAATCAAGTCGCTACGACTAACCGTTCGGAAGATATCGGCAAAAATTTAACCTCGTCAAAATTTATTAAAACCAAATAATCTTCATTATTTTCCTTCTATTCAGGCTTATGTCCTTAGAATTAAGTGTTTCTAACGTAGAATGACCGGCGGAATCCAAATTTGCAAGAATCAAGTCGCTACGACTAACCGTTCGGAAGATATCGGCAAAAATTTAACCTCGTCAAAATTTATTAAAACCAAATAATCTTCATTATTTTCCTTCTATTCAGGCTTATGTCCTTAGAATTAAGTGTTTCTAACGTAGAATGACCGGCGGAATCCAAATTTGCAAGAATCAAGTCGCTACGACTAACCGTTCGGAAGATATCGGCAAAAATTTAACCTCGTCAAAATTTATTAAAACCAAATAATCTTCATTATTTTCCTTCTATTCAGGCTTATGTCCTTAGAATTAAGAGTTTCTAACGTAGAATGACCGGCGGAATCCAAATTTGCAAGAATCAAGTCGCTACGACTAACCGTTCGGAAGATATCGGCAAAAATTTAACTTCGTCAAAATTTATTAAAACCAAATAATCTTCATTATTTTCCTTCTATTCAGGCTTATGTCCTTAGAATTAAGTGTTTCTAACGTAGAATGACCGGCGGAATCCAAATTTGCAAGAATCAAGTCGCTACGACTAACCGTTCGGAAGATATCGGCAAAAATTTAGCTTCGTCAAAATTTATTAAAACCAAATAATCTTCATTATTTTCCTTCTATTCAGGCTTATGTCCTTAGAATTAAGTGTTTCTAACGTAGAATGACCGGCGGAATCCAAATTTGCAAGAATCAAGTCGCTACGACTAACCGTTCGGAAGATATCGGCAAAAATTTAACCTCGTCAAAATTTATTAAAACCAAATAATCTTCATTATTTTCCTTCTATTCAGGCTTATGTCCTTAGAATGAAGTGTTTCTAACGTAGAATGACCGGCGAAATCCAAATTTGCAAGAATCAAGTCGCTACGACTAACCGTTCGGAAGATATCGGCAAAAATTTAACCTCGTCAAAATTTATTAAAACCAAATAATCTTCATTATTTTCCTTCTATTCAGGCTTATGTCCTTAGAATTAAGTGTTTCTAACGTAGAATGACCGGCGAAATCCAAATTTGCAAGAATCAAGTCGCTACGACTAACCGTTCGGAAGATATCGGCAAAAATTTAACCTCGTCAAAATTTATTAAAACCAAATAATCTTCATTATTTTCCTTCTATTCAGGCTTATGTCCTTAGAATTAAGTGTTTCTAACGTAGAATGACTGGCGGACTCCAAATTTGCAAGAATCAAGTCGCTACGACTAACCGTTCGGAAGATATCGGCAAAAATTTAGCTTCGTCAAAATTTATTAAAACCAAATAATCTTCATTATTTTCCTTCTATTCAGGCTTATGTCCTTAGAATTAAGTGTTTCTAACGTAGAATGACTGGCGGACTCCAAATTTGCAAGAATCAAGTCGCTACGACTAACCGTTCGGAAGATATCGGCAAAAATTTAGCTTCGTCAAAATTTATTAAAACCAAATAATCTTCATTATTTTCCTTCTATTCAGGCTTATGTCCTTAGAATTAAGTGTTTCTAACGTAGAATGACCGGCGAAATCCAAATTTGCAAGAATCAAGTCGCTACGACTAACCGTTCGGAAGATATCGGCAAAAATTTAACCTCGTCAAAATTTATTAAAACCAAATAATCTTCATTATTTTCCTTCTATTCAGGCTTATGTCCTTAGAATTAAGTGTTTCTAACGTAGAATGACCGGCGGAATCCAAATTTGCAAGAATCAAGTCGCTACGACTAACCGTTCGGAAGATATCGGCAAAAATTTAACCTCGTCAAAATTTATTAAAACCAAATAATCTTCATTATTTTCCTTCTATTCAGGCTTATGTCCTTAGAATTAAGTGTTTCTAACGTAGAATGACCGGCGGAATCCAAATTTGCAAGAATCAAGTCGCTACGACTAACCGTTCGGAAGATATCGGCAAAAATTTAACCTCGTCAAAATTTATTAAAACCAAATAATCTTCATTATTTTCCTTCTATTCAGGCTTATGTCCTTAGAATTAAGAGTTTCTAACGTAGAATGACCGGCGGAATCCAAATTTGCAAGAATCAAGTCGCTACGACTAACCGTTCGGAAGATATCGGCAAAAATTTAACTTCGTCAAAATTTATTAAAACCAAATAATCTTCATTATTTTCCTTCTATTCAGGCTTATGTCCTTAGAATTAAGTGTTTCTAACGTAGAATGACCGGCGGAATCCAAATTTGCAAGAATCAAGTCGCTACGACTAACCGTTCGGAAGATATCGGCAAAAATTTAGCTTCGTCAAAATTTATTAAAACCAAATAATCTTCATTATTTTCCTTCTATTCAGGCTTATGTCCTTAGAATTAAGTGTTTCTAACGTAGAATGACCGGCGGAATCCAAATTTGCAAGAATCAAGTCGCTACGACTAACCGTTCGGAAGATATCGGCAAAAATTTAACCTCGTCAAAATTTATTAAAACCAAATAATCTTCATTATTTTCCTTCTATTCAGGCTTATGTCCTTAGAATGAAGTGTTTCTAACGTAGAATGACCGGCGAAATCCAAATTTGCAAGAATCAAGTCGCTACGACTAACCGTTCGGAAGATATCGGCAAAAATTTAACCTCGTCAAAATTTATTAAAACCAAATAATCTTCATTATTTTCCTTCTATTCAGGCTTATGTCCTTAGAATTAAGTGTTTCTAACGTAGAATGACCGGCGAAATCCAAATTTGCAAGAATCAAGTCGCTACGACTAACCGTTCGGAAGATATCGGCAAAAATTTAACCTCGTCAAAATTTATTAAAACCAAATAATCTTCATTATTTTCCTTCTATTCAGGCTTATGTCCTTAGAATGAAGTGTTTCTAACGTAGAATGACCGGCGAAATCCAAATTTGCAAGAATCAAGTCGCTACGACTAACCGTTCGGAAGATATCGGCAAAAATTTAACCTCGTCAAAATTTATTAAAACCAAATAATCTTCATTATTTTCCTTCTATTCAGGCTTATGTCCTTAGAATTAAGTGTTTCTAACGTAGAATGACCGGCGAAATCCAAATTTGCAAGAATCAAGTCGCTACGACTAACCGTTCGGAAGATATCGGCAAAAATTTAACCTCGTCAAAATTTATTAAAACCAAATAATCTTCATTATTTTCCTTCTATTCAGGCTTATGTCCTTAGAATTAAGTGTTTCTAACGTAGAATGACTGGCGGACTCCAAATTTGCAAGAATCAAGTCGCTACGACTAACCGTTCGGAAGATATCGGCAAAAATTTAGCTTCGTCAAAATTTATTAAAACCAAATAATCTTCATTATTTTCCTTCTATTCAGGCTTATGTCCTTAGAATTAAGTGTTTCTAACGTAGAATGACTGGCGGACTCCAAATTTGCAAGAATCAAGTCGCTACGACTAACCGTTCGGAAGATATCGGCAAAAATTTAGCTTCGTCAAAATTTATTAAAACCAAATAATCTTCATTATTTTCCTTCTATTCAGGCTTATGTCCTTAGAATTAAGTGTTTCTAACGTAGAATGACCGGCGAAATCCAAATTTGCAAGAATCAAGTCGCTACGACTAACCGTTCGGAAGATATCGGCAAAAATTTAACCTCGTCAAAATTTATTAAAACCAAATAATCTTCATTATTTTCCTTCTATTCAGGCTTATGTCCTTAGAATTAAGTGTTTCTAACGTAGAATGACCGGCGGAATCCAAATTTGCAAGAATCAAGTCGCTACGACTAACCGTTCGGAAGATATCGGCAAAAATTTAACCTCGTCAAAATTTATTAAAACCAAATAATCTTCATTATTTTCCTTCTATTCAGGCTTATGTCCTTAGAATTAAGTGTTTCTAACGTAGAATGACCGGCGGAATCCAAATTTGCAAGAATCAAGTCGCTACGACTAACCGTTCGGAAGATATCGGCAAAAATTTAACCTCGTCAAAATTTATTAAAACCAAATAATCTTCATTATTTTCCTTCTATTCAGGCTTATGTCCTTAGAATTAAGAGTTTCTAACGTAGAATGACCGGCGGAATCCAAATTTGCAAGAATCAAGTCGCTACGACTAACCGTTCGGAAGATATCGGCAAAAATTTAACTTCGTCAAAATTTATTAAAACCAAATAATCTTCATTATTTTCCTTCTATTCAGGCTTATGTCCTTAGAATTAAGTGTTTCTAACGTAGAATGACCGGCGGAATCCAAATTTGCAAGAATCAAGTCGCTACGACTAACCGTTCGGAAGATATCGGCAAAAATTTAGCTTCGTCAAAATTTATTAAAACCAAATAATCTTCATTATTTTCCTTCTATTCAGGCTTATGTCCTTAGAATTAAGTGTTTCTAACGTAGAATGACCGGCGGAATCCAAATTTGCAAGAATCAAGTCGCTACGACTAACCGTTCGGAAGATATCGGCAAAAATTTAACCTCGTCAAAATTTATTAAAACCAAATAATCTTCATTATTTTCCTTCTATTCAGGCTTATGTCCTTAGAATGAAGTGTTTCTAACGTAGAATGACCGGCGAAATCCAAATTTGCAAGAATCAAGTCGCTACGACTAACCGTTCGGAAGATATCGGCAAAAATTTAACCTCGTCAAAATTTATTAAAACCAAATAATCTTCATTATTTTCCTTCTATTCAGGCTTATGTCCTTAGAATGAAGTGTTTCTAACGTAGAATGACCGGCGAAATCCAAATTTGCAAGAATCAAGTCGCTACGACTAACCGTTCGGAAGATATCGGCAAAAATTTAACCTCGTCAAAATTTATTAAAACCAAATAATCTTCATTATTTTCCTTCTATTCAGGCTTATGTCCTTAGAATTAAGTGTTTCTAACGTAGAATGACTGGCGGACTCCAAATTTGCAAGAATCAAGTCGCTACGACTAACCGTTCGGAAGATATCGGCAAAAATTTAGCTTCGTCAAAATTTATTAAAACCAAATAATCTTCATTATTTTCCTTCTATTCAGGCTTATGTCCTTAGAATTAAGTGTTTCTAACGTAGAATGACTGGCGGACTCCAAATTTGCAAGAATCAAGTCGCTACGACTAACCGTTCGGAAGATATCGGCAAAAATTTAGCTTCGTCAAAATTTATTAAAACCAAATAATCTTCATTATTTTCCTTCTATTCAGGCTTATGTCCTTAGAATTAAGTGTTTCTAACGTAGAATGACCGGCGAAATCCAAATTTGCAAGAATCAAGTCGCTACGACTAACCGTTCGGAAGATATCGGCAAAAATTTAACCTCGTCAAAATTTATTAAAACCAAATAATCTTCATTATTTTCCTTCTATTCAGGCTTATGTCCTTAGAATTAAGTGTTTCTAACGTAGAATGACTGGCGGACTCCAAATTTGCAAGAATCAAGTCGCTACGACTAACCGTTCGGAAGATATCGGCAAAAATTTAACCTCGTCAAAATTTATCAAAACCAAATAATCTTCCTTATTTTCCTTCTATTCAGGCTTATGTCCTTAGAATTAAGTGTTTCTAACGTAGAATGACCGGCGAAATCCAAATTTGCAAGAATCAAGTCGCTACGACTAACCGTTCGGAAGATATCGGCAAAAATTTAACCTCGTCAAAATTTATTAAAACCAAATAATCTTCATTATTTTCCTTCTATTCAGGCTTATGTCCTTAGAATTAAGTGTTTCTAACGTAGAATGACCGGCGAAATCCAAATTTGCAAGAATCAAGTCGCTACGACTAACCGTTCGGAAGATATCGGCAAAAATTTAACCTCGTCAAAATTTATTAAAACCAAATAATCTTCATTATTTTCCTTCTATTCAGGCTTATGTCCTTAGAATTAAGTGTTTCTAACGTAGAATGACCGGCGGAATCCAAATTTGCAAGAATCAAGTCGCTACGACTAACCGTTCGGAAGATATCGGCAAAAATTTAACCTCGTCAAAATTTATTAAAACCAAATAATCTTCATTATTTTCCTTCTATTCAGGCTTATGTCCTTAGAATTAAGTGTTTCTAACGTAGAATGACCGGCGGAATCCAAATTTGCAAGAATCAAGTCGCTACGACT
This sequence comes from Tribolium castaneum, assembly GCF_031307605.1. Taxonomy (NCBI): domain Eukaryota; kingdom Metazoa; phylum Arthropoda; class Insecta; order Coleoptera; family Tenebrionidae; genus Tribolium; species Tribolium castaneum. The sequence continues at coordinate 65,659 of NW_026986640.1, read as the reverse complement.
AACCGTTCGGAAGATATCGGCAAAAATTTAACCTCGTCAAAATTTATTAAAACCAAATAATCTTCATTATTTTCCTTCTATTCAGGCTTATGTCCTTAGAATTAAGTGTTTCTAACGTAGAATGACTGGCGGACTCCAAATTTGCAAGAATCAAGTCGCTACGACTAACCGTTCGGAAGATATCGGCAAAAATTTAGCTTCGTCAAAATTTATTAAAACCAAATAATCTTCATTATTTTCCTTCTATTCAGGCTTATGTCCTTAGAATTAAGTGTTTCTAACGTAGAATGACCGGCGAAATCCAAATTTGCAAGAATCAAGTCGCTACGACTAACCGTTCGGAAGATATCGGCAAAAATTTAACCTCGTCAAAATTTATTAAAACCAAATAATCTTCCTTATTTTCCTTCTATTCAGGCTTATGTCCTTAGAATTAAGTGTTTCTAACGTAGAATGACCGGCGAAATCCAAATTTGCAAGAATCAAGTCGCTACGACTAACCGTTCGGAAGATATCGGCAAAAATTTAACCTCGTCAAAATTTATCAAAACCAAATAATCTTCCTTATTTTCCTTCTATTCAGGCTTATGTCCTTAGAATTAAGTGTTTCTAACGTAGAATGACCGGCGAAATCCAAATTTGCAAGAATCAAGTCGCTACGACTAACCGTTCGGAAGATATCGGCAAAAATTTAACCTCGTCAAAATTTATCAAAACCAAATAATCTTCCTTATTTTCCTTCTATTCAGGCTTATGTCCTTAGAATTAAGTGTTTCTAACGTAGAATGACCGGCGAAATCCAAATTTGCAAGAATCAAGTCGCTACGACTAACCGTTCGGAAGATATCGGCAAAAATTTAACCTCGTCAAAATTTATTAAAACCAAATAATCTTCATTATTTTCCTTCTATTCAGGCTTATGTCCTTAGAATTAAGTGTTTCTAACGTAGAATGACCGGCGAAATCCAAATTTGCAAGAATCAAGTCGCTACGACTAACCGTTCGGAAGATATCGGCAAAAATTTAACCTCGTCAAAATTTATTAAAACCAAATAATCTTCATTATTTTCCTTCTATTCAGGCTTATGTCCTTAGAATTAAGTGTTTCTAACGTAGAATGACCGGCGGAATCCAAATTTGCAAGAATCAAGTCGCTACGACTAACCGTTCGGAAGATATCGGCAAAAATTTAACCTCGTCAAAATTTATTAAAACCAAATAATCTTCATTATTTTCCTTCTATTCAGGCTTATGTCCTTAGAATTAAGTGTTTCTAACGTAGAATGACTGGCGGACTCCAAATTTGCAAGAATCAAGTCGCTACGACTAACCGTTCGGAAGATATCGGCAAAAATTTAACCTCGTCAAAATTTATCAAAACCAAATAATCTTCCTTATTTTCCTTCTATTCAGGCTTATGTCCTTAGAATTAAGTGTTTCTAACGTAGAATGACCGGCGAAATCCAAATTTGCAAGAATCAAGTCGCTACGACTAACCGTTCGGAAGATATCGGCAAAAATTTAACCTCGTCAAAATTTATTAAAACCAAATAATCTTCATTATTTTCCTTCTATTCAGGCTTATGTCCTTAGAATTAAGTGTTTCTAACGTAGAATGACCGGCGAAATCCAAATTTGCAAGAATCAAGTCGCTACGACTAACCGTTCGGAAGATATCGGCAAAAATTTAACCTCGTCAAAATTTATTAAAACCAAATAATCTTCATTATTTTCCTTCTATTCAGGCTTATGTCCTTAGAATTAAGTGTTTCTAACGTAGAATGACCGGCGGAATCCAAATTTGCAAGAATCAAGTCGCTACGACTAACCGTTCGGAAGATATCGGCAAAAATTTAACCTCGTCAAAATTTATTAAAACCAAATAATCTTCATTATTTTCCTTCTATTCAGGCTTATGTCCTTAGAATTAAGTGTTTCTAACGTAGAATGACCGGCGGAATCCAAATTTGCAAGAATCAAGTCGCTACGACTAACCGTTCGGAAGATATCGGCAAAAATTTAGCTTCGTCAAAATTTATTAAAACCAAATAATCTTCATTATTTTCCTTCTATTCAGGCTTATGTCCTTAGAATTAAGTGTTTCTAACGTAGAATGACCGGCGGAATCCAAATTTGCAAGAATCAAGTCGCTACGACTAACCGTTCGGAAGATATCGGCAAAAATTTAGCTTCGTCAAAATTTATTAAAACCAAATAATCTTCATTATTTTCCTTCTATTCAGCCTTATGTCCTTAGAATTAAGTGTTTCTAACGTAGAATGACCGGCGGAATCCAAATTTGCAAGAATCAAGTCGCTACGACTAACCGTTCGGAAGATATCGGCAAAAATTTAGCTTCGTCAAAATTTATTAAAACCAAATAATCTTCATTATTTTCCTTCTATTCAGGCTTATGTCCTTAGAATTAAGTGTTTCTAACGTAGAATGACCGGCGGAATCCAAATTTGCAAGAATCAAGTCGCTACGACTAACCGTTCGGAAGATATCGGCAAAAATTTAACCTCGTCAAAATTTATTAAAACCAAATAATCTTCATTATTTTCCTTCTATTCAGGCTTATGTCCTTAGAATTAAGTGTTTCTAACGTAGAATGACCGGCGGAATCCAAATTTGCAAGAATCAAGTCGCTACGACTAACCGTTCGGAAGATATCGGCAAAAATTTAACCTCGTCAAAATTTATTAAAACCAAATAATCTTCATTATTTTCCTTCTATTCAGGCTTATGTCCTTAGAATTAAGTGTTTCTAACGTAGAATGACCGGCGGAATCCAAATTTGCAAGAATCAAGTCGCTACGACTAACCGTTCGGAAGATATCGGCAAAAATTTAACCTCGTCAAAATTTATTAAAACCAAATAATCTTCATTATTTTCCTTCTATTCAGGCTTATGTCCTTAGAATTAAGTGTTTCTAACGTAGAATGACCGGCGGAATCCAAATTTGCAAGAATCAAGTCGCTACGACTAACCGTTCGGAAGATATCGGCAAAAATTTAACCTCGTCAAAATTTATTAAAACCAAATAATCTTCATTATTTTCCTTCTATTCAGGCTTATGTCCTTAGAATTAAGTGTTTCTAACGTAGAATGACCGGCGGAATCCAAATTTGCAAGAATCAAGTCGCTACGACTAACCGTTCGGAAGATATCGGCAAAAATTTAGCTTCGTCAAAATTTATTAAAACCAAATAATCTTCATTATTTTCCTTCTATTCAGGCTTATGTCCTTAGAATTAAGTGTTTCTAACGTAGAATGACCGGCGGAATCCAAATTTGCAAGAATCAAGTCGCTACGACTAACCGTTCGGAAGATATCGGCAAAAATTTAACCTCGTCAAAATTTATTAAAACCAAATAATCTTCATTATTTTCCTTCTATTCAGGCTTATGTCCTTAGAATTAAGTGTTTCTAACGTAGAATGACTGGCGGACTCCAAATTTGCAAGAATCAAGTCGCTACGACTAACCGTTCGGAAGATATCGGCAAAAATTTAGCTTCGTCAAAATTTATTAAAACCAAATAATCTTCATTATTTTCCTTCTATTCAGGCTTATGTCCTTAGAATTAAGTGTTTCTAACGTAGAATGACTGGCGGACTCCAAATTTGCAAGAATCAAGTCGCTACGACTAACCGTTCGGAAGATATCGGCAAAAATTTAACCTCGTCAAAATTTATTAAAACCAAATAATCTTCATTATTTTCCTTCTATTCAGGCTTATGTCCTTAGAATTAAGTGTTTCTAACGTAGAATGACTGGCGGACTCCAAATTTGCAAGAATCAAGTCGCTACGACTAACCGTTCGGAAGATATCGGCAAAAATTTAACCTCGTCAAAATTTATTAAAACCAAATAATCTTCATTATTTTCCTTCTATTCAGGCTTATGTCCTTAGAATTAAGTGTTTCTAACGTAGAATGACCGGCGAAATCCAAATTTGCAAGAATCAAGTCGCTACGACTAACCGTTCGGAAGATATCGGCAAAAATTTAACCTCGTCAAAATTTATTAAAACCAAATAATCTTCATTATTTTCCTTCTATTCAGGCTTATGTCCTTAGAATTAAGTGTTTCTAACGTAGAATGACCGGCGAAATCCAAATTTGCAAGAATCAAGTCGCTACGACTAACCGTTCGGAAGATATCGGCAAAAATTTAACCTCGTCAAAATTTATTAAAACCAAATAATCTTCATTATTTTCCTTCTATTCAGGCTTATGTCCTTAGAATTAAGTGTTTCTAACGTAGAATGACCGGCGAAATCCAAATTTGCAAGAATCAAGTCGCTACGACTAACCGTTCGGAAGATATCGGCAAAAATTTAACCTCGTCAAAATTTATTAAAACCAAATAATCTTCATTATTTTCCTTCTATTCAGGCTTATGTCCTTAGAATTAAGTGTTTCTAACGTAGAATGACCGGCGAAATCCAAATTTGCAAGAATCAAGTCGCTACGACTAACCGTTCGGAAGATATCGGCAAAAATTTAACCTCGTCAAAATTTATTAAAACCAAATAATCTTCATTATTTTCCTTCTATTCAGGCTTATGTCCTTAGAATTAAGTGTTTCTAACGTAGAATGACCGGCGGAATCCAAATTTGCAAGAATCAAGTCGCTACGACTAACCGTTCGGAAGATATCGGCAAAAATTTAACCTCGTCAAAATTTATTAAAACCAAATAATCTTCATTATTTTCCTTCTATTCAGGCTTATGTCCTTAGAATTAAGTGTTTCTAACGTAGAATGACCGGCGGAATCCAAATTTGCAAGAATCAAGTCGCTACGACTAACCGTTCGGAAGATATCGGCAAAAATTTAACCTCGTCAAAATTTATTAAAACCAAATAATCTTCATTATTTTCCTTCTATTCAGGCTTATGTCATTAGAATTAAGAGTTTCTAACGTAGAATGACCGGCGGAATCCAAATTTGCAAGAATCAAGTCGCTACGACTAACCGTTCGGAAGATATCGGCAAAAATTTAACTTCGTCAAAATTTATTAAAACCAAATAATCTTCATTATTTTCCTTCTATTCAGGCTTATGTCCTTAGAATTAAGTGTTTCTAACGTAGAATGACCGGCGGAATCCAAATTTGCAAGAATCAAGTCGCTACGACTAACCGTTCGGAAGATATCGGCAAAAATTTAGCTTCGTCAAAATTTATTAAAACCAAATAATCTTCATTATTTTCCTTCTATTCAGGCTTATGTCCTTAGAATTAAGTGTTTCTAACGTAGAATGACCGGCGGAATCCAAATTTGCAAGAATCAAGTCGCTACGACTAACCGTTCGGAAGATATCGGCAAAAATTTAACCTCGTCAAAATTTATTAAAACCAAATAATCTTCATTATTTTCCTTCTATTCAGGCTTATGTCCTTAGAATGAAGTGTTTCTAACGTAGAATGACCGGCGAAATCCAAATTTGCAAGAATCAAGTCGCTACGACTAACCGTTCGGAAGATATCGGCAAAAATTTAACCTCGTCAAAATTTATTAAAACCAAATAATCTTCATTATTTTCCTTCTATTCAGGCTTATGTCCTTAGAATTAAGTGTTTCTAACGTAGAATGACCGGCGGAATCCAAATTTGCAAGAATCAAGTCGCTACGACTAACCGTTCGGAAGATATCGGCAAAAATTTAACCTCGTCAAAATTTATTAAAACCAAATAATCTTCATTATTTTCCTTCTATTCAGGCTTATGTCCTTAGAATTAAGTGTTTCTAACGTAGAATGACTGGCGGACTCCAAATTTGCAAGAATCAAGTCGCTACGACTAACCGTTCGGAAGATATCGGCAAAAATTTAGCTTCGTCAAAATTTATTAAAACCAAATAATCTTCATTATTTTCCTTCTATTCAGGCTTATGTCCTTAGAATTAAGTGTTTCTAACGTAGAATGACTGGCGGACTCCAAATTTGCAAGAATCAAGTCGCTACGACTAACCGTTCGGAAGATATCGGCAAAAATTTAGCTTCGTCAAAATTTATTAAAACCAAATAATCTTCATTATTTTCCTTCTATTCAGGCTTATGTCCTTAGAATTAAGTGTTTCTAACGTAGAATGACCGGCGAAATCCAAATTTGCAAGAATCAAGTCGCTACGACTAACCGTTCGGAAGATATCGGCAAAAATTTAACCTCGTCAAAATTTATTAAAACCAAATAATCTTCATTATTTTCCTTCTATTCAGGCTTATGTCCTTAGAATTAAGTGTTTCTAACGTAGAATGACTGGCGGACTCCAAATTTGCAAGAATCAAGTCGCTACGACTAACCGTTCGGAAGATATCGGCAAAAATTTAACCTCGTCAAAATTTATCAAAACCAAATAATCTTCCTTATTTTCCTTCTATTCAGGCTTATGTCCTTAGAATTAAGTGTTTCTAACGTAGAATGACCGGCGAAATCCAAATTTGCAAGAATCAAGTCGCTACGACTAACCGTTCGGAAGATATCGGCAAAAATTTAACCTCGTCAAAATTTATTAAAACCAAATAATCTTCATTATTTTCCTTCTATTCAGGCTTATGTCCTTAGAATTAAGTGTTTCTAACGTAGAATGACCGGCGGAATCCAAATTTGCAAGAATCAAGTCGCTACGACTAACCGTTCGGAAGATATCGGCAAAAATTTAACCTCGTCAAAATTTATTAAAACCAAATAATCTTCATTATTTTCCTTCTATTCAGGCTTATGTCCTTAGAATTAAGTGTTTCTAACGTAGAATGACCGGCGGAATCCAAATTTGCAAGAATCAAGTCGCTACGACTAACCGTTCGGAAGATATCGGCAAAAATTTAACCTCGTCAAAATTTATTAAAACCAAATAATCTTCATTATTTTCCTTCTATTCAGGCTTATGTCCTTAGAATTAAGTGTTTCTAACGTAGAATGACCGGCGGAATCCAAATTTGCAAGAATCAAGTCGCTACGACTAACCGTTCGGAAGATATCGGCAAAAATTTAACCTCGTCAAAATTTATTAAAACCAAATAATCTTCATTATTTTCCTTCTATTCAGGCTTATGTCCTTAGAATTAAGAGTTTCTAACGTAGAATGACCGGCGGAATCCAAATTTGCAAGAATCAAGTCGCTACGACTAACCGTTCGGAAGATATCGGCAAAAATTTAACTTCGTCAAAATTTATTAAAACCAAATAATCTTCATTATTTTCCTTCTATTCAGGCTTATGTCCTTAGAATTAAGTGTTTCTAACGTAGAATGACCGGCGGAATCCAAATTTGCAAGAATCAAGTCGCTACGACTAACCGTTCGGAAGATATCGGCAAAAATTTAGCTTCGTCAAAATTTATTAAAACCAAATAATCTTCATTATTTTCCTTCTATTCAGGCTTATGTCCTTAGAATTAAGTGTTTCTAACGTAGAATGACCGGCGGAATCCAAATTTGCAAGAATCAAGTCGCTACGACTAACCGTTCGGAAGATATCGGCAAAAATTTAACCTCGTCAAAATTTATTAAAACCAAATAATCTTCATTATTTTCCTTCTATTCAGGCTTATGTCCTTAGAATGAAGTGTTTCTAACGTAGAATGACCGGCGAAATCCAAATTTGCAAGAATCAAGTCGCTACGACTAACCGTTCGGAAGATATCGGCAAAAATTTAACCTCGTCAAAATTTATTAAAACCAAATAATCTTCATTATTTTCCTTCTATTCAGGCTTATGTCCTTAGAATTAAGTGTTTCTAACGTAGAATGACCGGCGGAATCCAAATTTGCAAGAATCAAGTCGCTACGACTAACCGTTCGGAAGATATCGGCAAAAATTTAACCTCGTCAAAATTTATTAAAACCAAATAATCTTCATTATTTTCCTTCTATTCAGGCTTATGTCCTTAGAATTAAGTGTTTCTAACGTAGAATGACTGGCGGACTCCAAATTTGCAAGAATCAAGTCGCTACGACTAACCGTTCGGAAGATATCGGCAAAAATTTAGCTTCGTCAAAATTTATTAAAACCAAATAATCTTCATTATTTTCCTTCTATTCAGGCTTATGTCCTTAGAATTAAGTGTTTCTAACGTAGAATGACCGGCGAAATCCAAATTTGCAAGAATCAAGTCGCTACGACTAACCGTTCGGAAGATATCGGCAAAAATTTAACCTCGTCAAAATTTATTAAAACCAAATAATCTTCATTATTTTCCTTCTATTCAGGCTTATGTCCTTAGAATTAAGTGTTTCTAACGTAGAATGACTGGCGGACTCCAAATTTGCAAGAATCAAGTCGCTACGACTAACCGTTCGGAAGATATCGGCAAAAATTTAACCTCGTCAAAATTTATTAAAACCAAATAATCTTCATTATTTTCCTTCTATTCAGGCTTATGTCCTTAGAATTAAGTGTTTCTAACGTAGAATGACTGGCGGACTCCAAATTTGCAAGAATCAAGTCGCTACGACTAACCGTTCGGAAGATATCGGCAAAAATTTAACCTCGTCAAAATTTATTAAAACCAAATAATCTTCATTATTTTCCTTCTATTCAGGCTTATGTCCTTAGAATTAAGAGTTTCTAACGTAGAATGACCGGCGGAATCCAAATTTGCAAGAATCAAGTCGCTACGACTAACCGTTCGGAAGATATCGGCAAAAATTTAACCTCGTCAAAATTTATTAAAACCAAATAATCTTCATTATTTTCCTTCTATTCAGGCTTATGTCCTTAGAATTAAGTGTTTCTAACGTAGAATGACCGGCGAAATCCAAATTTGCAAGAATCAAGTCGCTACGACTAACCGTTCGGAAGATATCGGCAAAAATTTAACCTCGTCAAAATTTATTAAAACCAAATAATCTTCATTATTTTCCTTCTATTCAGGCTTATGTCCTTAGAATTAAGTGTTTCTAACGTAGAATGACCGGCGAAATCCAAATTTGCAAGAATCAAGTCGCTACGACTAACCGTTCGGAAGATATCGGCAAAAATTTAACCTCGTCAAAATTTATTAAAACCAAATAATCTTCATTATTTTCCTTCTATTCAGGCTTATGTCCTTAGAATTAAGTGTTTCTAACGTAGAATGACCGGCGGACTCCAAATTTGCAAGAATCAAGTCGCTACGACTAACCGTTCGGAAGATATCGGCAAAAATTTAACCTCGTCAAAATTTATTAAAACCAAATAATCTTCATTATTTTCCTTCTATTCAGGCTTATGTCCTTAGAATTAAGTGTTTCTAACGTAGAATGACCGGCGAAATCCAAATTTGCAAGAATCAAGTCGCTACGACTAACCGTTCGGAAGATATCGGCAAAAATTTAACCTCGTCAAAATTTATTAAAACCAAATAATCTTCATTATTTTCCTTCTATTCAGGCTTATGTCCTTAGAATTAAGTGTTTCTAACGTAGAATGACCGGCGAAATCCAAATTTGCAAGAATCAAGTCGCTACGACTAACCGTTCGGAAGATATCGGCAAAAATTTAACCTCGTCAAAATTTATTAAAACCAAATAATCTTCATTATTTTCCTTCTATTCAGGCTTATGTCCTTAGAATTAAGTGTTTCTAACGTAGAATGACCGGCGGAATCCAAATTTGCAAGAATCAAGTCGCTACGACTAACCGTTCGGAAGATATCGGCAAAAATTTAGCTTCGTCAAAATTTATTAAAACCAAATAATCTTCATTATTTTCCTTCTATTCAGGCTTATGTCCTTAGAATTAAGTGTTTCTAACGTAGAATGACCGGCGGACTCCAAATTTGCAAGAATCAAGTCGCTACGACTAACCGTTCGGAAGATATCGGCAAAAATTTAACCTCGTCAAAATTTATTAAAACCAAATAATCTTCATTATTTTCCTTCTATTCAGGCTTATGTCCTTAGAATTAAGTGTTTCTAACGTAGAATGACCGGCGGAATCCAAATTTGCAAGAATCAAGTCGATACGACTAACCGTTCGGAAGATATCGGCAAAAATTTAGCTTCGTCAAAATTTATTAAAACCAAATAATCTTCATTATTTTCCTTCTATTCAAGCTTATGTCCTTAGAATTAAGTGTTTCTAACGTAGAATGACCGGCGGACTCCAAATTTGCAAGAATCAAGTCGCTACGACTAACCGTTCGGAAGATATCGGCAAAAATTTAACCTCGTCAAAATTTATTAAAACCAAATAATCTTCATTATTTTCCTTCTATTCAGGCTTATGTCCTTAGAATTAAGTGTTTCTAACGTAGAATGACCGGCGGAATCCAAATTTGCAAGAATCAAGTCGATACGACTAACCGTTCGGAAGATATCGGCAAAAATTTAACCTCGTCAAAATTTATTAAAACCAAATAATCTTCATTATTTTCCTTCTATTCAGGCTTATGTCCTTAGAATTAAGTGTTTCTAACGTAGAATGACCGGCGAAATCCAAATTTGCAAGAATCAAGTCGCTACGACTAACCGTTCGGAAGATATCGGCAAAAATTTAACCTCGTCAAAATTTATTAAAACCAAATAATCTTCATTATTTTCCTTCTATTCAGGCTTATGTCCTTAGAATTAAGTGTTTCTAACGTAGAATGACCGGCGGAATCCAAATTTGCAAGAATCAAGTCGATACGACTAACCGTTCGGAAGATATCGGCAAAAATTTAGCTTCGTCAAAATTTATTAAAACCAAATAATCTTCATTATTTTCCTTCTATTCAGGCTTATGTCCTTAGAATTAAGTGTTTCTAACGTAGAATGACCGGCGGACTCCAAATTTGCAAGAATCAAGTCGCTACGACTAACCGTTCGGAAGATATCGGCAAAAATTTAACCTCGTCAAAATTTATTAAAACCAAATAATCTTCATTATTTTCCTTCTATTCAGGCTTATGTCCTTAGAATTAAGTGTTTCTAACGTAGAATGACCGGCGGAATCCAAATTTGCAAGAATCAAGTCGATACGACTAACCGTTCGGAAGATATCGGCAAAAATTTAACCTCGTCAAAATTTATTAAAACCAAATAATCTTCATTATTTTCCTTCTATTCAGGCTTATGTCCTTAGAATTAAGTGTTTCTAACGTAGAATGACCGGCGGAATCCAAATTTGCAAGAATCAAGTCGCTACGACTAACCGTTCGGAAGATATCGGCAAAAATTTAACCTCGTCAAAATTTATTAAAACCAAATAATCTTCATTATTTTCCTTCTATTCAGGCTTATGTCCTTAGAATTAAGTGTTTCTAACGTAGAATGACCGGCGGAATCCAAATTTGCAAGAATCAAGTCGATACGACTAACCGTTCGGAAGATATCGGCAAAAATTTAGCTTCGTCAAAATTTATTAAAACCAAATAATCTTCATTATTTTCCTTCTATTCAGGCTTATGTCCTTAGAATTAAGTGTTTCTAACGTAGAATGACCGGCGGACTCCAAATTTGCAAGAATCAAGTCGCTACGACTAACCGTTCGGAAGATATCGGCAAAAATTTAACCTCGTCAAAATTTATTAAAACCAAATAATCTTCATTATTTTCCTTCTATTCAGGCTTATGTCCTTAGAATTAAGTGTTTCTAACGTAGAATGACCGGCGAAATCCAAATTTGCAAGAATCAAGTCGCTACGACTAACCGTTCGGAAGATATCGGCAAAAATTTAACCTCGTCAAAATTTATTAAAACCAAATAATCTTCATTATTTTCCTTCTATTCAGGCTTATGTCCTTAGAATTAAGTGTTTCTAACGTAGAATGACCGGCGGAATCCAAATTTGCAAGAATCAAGTCGATACGACTAACCGTTCGGAAGATATCGGCAAAAATTTAGCTTCGTCAAAATTTATTAAAACCAAATAATCTTCATTATTTTCCTTCTATTCAGGCTTATGTCCTTAGAATTAAGTGTTTCTAACGTAGAATGACCGGCGGACTCCAAATTTGCAAGAATCAAGTCGCTACGACTAACCGTTCGGAAGATATCGGCAAAAATTTAACCTCGTCAAAATTTATTAAAACCAAATAATCTTCATTATTTTCCTTCTATTCAGGCTTATGTCCTTAGAATTAAGTGTTTCTAACGTAGAATGACCGGCGAAATCCAAATTTGCAAGAATCAAGTCGCTACGACTAACCGTTCGGAAGATATCGGCAAAAATTTAACCTCGTCAAAATTTATTAAAACCAAATAATCTTCATTATTTTCCTTCTATTCAGGCTTATGTCCTTAGAATTAAGTGTTTCTAACGTAGAATGACCGGCGGAATCCAAATTTGCAAGAATCAAGTCGATACGACTAACCGTTCGGAAGATATCGGCAAAAATTTAGCTTCGTCAAAATTTATTAAAACCAAATAATCTTCATTATTTTCCTTCTATTCAGGCTTATGTCCTTAGAATTAAGTGTTTCTAACGTAGAATGACCGGCGGACTCCAAATTTGCAAGAATCAAGTCGCTACGACTAACCGTTCGGAAGATATCGGCAAAAATTTAACCTCGTCAAAATTTATTAAAACCAAATAATCTTCATTATTTTCCTTCTATTCAGGCTTATGTCCTTAGAATTAAGTGTTTCTAACGTAGAATGACCGGCGGAATCCAAATTTGCAAGAATCAAGTCGATACGACTAACCGTTCGGAAGATATCGGCAAAAATTTAACCTCGTCAAAATTTATTAAAACCAAATAATCTTCATTATTTTCCTTCTATTCAGGCTTATGTCCTTAGAATTAAGTGTTTCTAACGTAGAATGACCGGCGGAATCCAAATTTGCAAGAATCAAGTCGCTACGACTAACCGTTCGGAAGATATCGGCAAAAATTTAACCTCGTCAAAATTTATTAAAACCAAATAATCTTCATTATTTTCCTTCTATTCAGGCTTATGTCCTTAGAATTAAGTGTTTCTAACGTAGAATGACCGGCGGAATCCAAATTTGCAAGAATCAAGTCGATACGACTAACCGTTCGGAAGATATCGGCAAAAATTTAGCTTCGTCAAAATTTATTAAAACCAAATAATCTTCATTATTTTCCTTCTATTCAGGCTTATGTCCTTAGAATTAAGTGTTTCTAACGTAGAATGACCGGCGGACTCCAAATTTGCAAGAATCAAGTCGCTACGACTAATCGTTCGGAAGATATCGGCAAAAATTTAACCTCGTCAAAATTTATTAAAACCAAATAATCTTCATTATTTTCCTTCTATTCAGGCTTATGTCCTTAGAATTAAGTGTTTCTAACGTAGAATGACCGGCGAAATCCAAATTTGCAAGAATCAAGTCGCTACGACTAACCGTTCGGAAGATATCGGCAAAAATTTAACCTCGTCAAAATTTATTAAAACCAAATAATCTTCATTATTTTCCTTCTATTCAGGCTTATGTCCTTAGAATTAAGTGTTTCTAACGTAGAATGACCGGCGAAATCCAAATTTGCAAGAATCAAGTCGATACGACTAACCGTTCGGAAGATATCGGCAAAAATTTAACCTCGTCAAAATTTATTAAAACCAAATAATCTTCATTATTTTCCTTCTATTCAGGCTTATGTCCTTAGAATTAAGTGTTTCTAACGTAGAATGACCGGCGGACTCCAAATTTGCAAGAATCAAGTCGCTACGACTAACCGTTCGGAAGATATCGGCAAAAATTTAACCTCGTCAAAATTTATTAAAACCAAATAATCTTCATTATTTTCCTTCTATTCAGGCTTATGTCCTTAGAATTAAGTGTTTCTAACGTAGAATGACCGGCGGACTCCAAATTTGCAAGAATCAAGTCGCTACGACTAACCGTTCGGAAGATATCGGCAAAAATTTAACCTCGTCAAAATTTATTAAAACCAAATAATCTTCATTATTTTCCTTCTATTCAGGCTTATGTCCTTAGAATTAAGTGTTTCTAACGTAGAATGACCGGCGGAATCCAAATTTGCAAGAATCAAGTCGATACGACTAACCGTTCGGAAGATATCGGCAAAAATTTAACCTCGTCAAAATTTATTAAAACCAAATAATCTTCATTATTTTCCTTCTATTCAGGCTTATGTCCTTAGAATTAAGTGTTTCTAACGTAGAATGACCGGCGGAATCCAAATTTGCAAGAATCAAGTCGCTACGACTAACCGTTCGGAAGATATCGGCAAAAATTTAACCTCGTCAAAATTTATTAAAACCAAATAATCTTCATTATTTTCCTTCTATTCAGGCTTATGTCCTTAGAATTAAGTGTTTCTAACGTAGAATGACCGGCGGAATCCAAATTTGCAAGAATCAAGTCGATACGACTAACCGTTCGGAAGATATCGGCAAAAATTTAGCTTCGTCAAAATTTATTAAAACCAAATAATCTTCATTATTTTCCTTCTATTCAGGCTTATGTCCTTAGAATTAAGTGTTTCTAACGTAGAATGACCGGCGGAATCCAAATTTGCAAGAATCAAGTCGCTACGACTAACCGTTCGGAAGATATCGGCAAAAATTTAGCTTCGTCAAAATTTATTAAAACCAAATAATCTTCATTATTTTCCTTCTATTCAGGCTTATGTCCTTAGAATTAAGAGTTTCTAACGTAGAATGACCGGCGGAATCCAAATTTGCAAGAATCAAGTCGCTACGACTAACCGTTCGGAAGATATCGGCAAAAATTTAACCTCGTCAAAATTTATTAAAACCAAATAATCTTCATTATTTTCCTTCTATTCAGGCTTATGTCCTTAGAATTAAGTGTTTCTAACGTAGAATGACCGGCGAAATCCAAATTTGCAAGAATCAAGTCGCTACGACTAACCGTTCGGAAGATATCGGCAAAAATTTAACCTCGTCAAAATTTATTAAAACCAAATAATCTTCATTATTTTCCTTCTATTCAGGCTTATGTCCTTAGAATTAAGTGTTTCTAACGTAGAATGACCGGCGAAATCCAAATTTGCAAGAATCAAGTCGCTACGACTAACCGTTCGGAAGATATCGGCAAAAATTTAACCTCGTCAAAATTTATTAAAACCAAATAATCTTCATTATTTTCCTTCTATTCAGGCTTATGTCCTTAGAATTAAGTGTTTCTAACGTAGAATGACCGGCGAAATCCAAATTTGCAAGAATCAAGTCGCTACGACTAACCGTTCGGAAGATATCGGCAAAAATTTAACCTCGTCAAAATTTATTAAAACCAAATAATCTTCATTATTTTCCTTCTATTCAGGCTTATGTCCTTAGAATTAAGTGTTTCTAACGTAGAATGACCGGCGAAATCCAAATTTGCAAGAATCAAGTCGCTACGACTAACCGTTCGGAAGATATCGGCAAAAATTTAACCTCGTCAAAATTTATTAAAACCAAATAATCTTCATTATTTTCCTTCTATTCAGGCTTATGTCCTTAGAATTAAGTGTTTCTAACGTAGAATGACCGGCGGAATCCAAATTTGCAAGAATCAAGTCGCTACGACTAACCGTTCGGAAGATATCGGCAAAAATTTAGCTTCGTCAAAATTTATTAAAACCAAATAATCTTCATTATTTTCCTTCTATTCAGGCTTATGTCCTTAGAATTAAGTGTTTCTAACGTAGAATGACCGGCGAAATCCAAATTTGCAAGAATCAAGTCGCTACGACTAACCGTTCGGAAGATATCGGCAAAAATTTAACCTCGTCAAAATTTATTAAAACCAAATAATCTTCATTATTTTCCTTCTATTCAGGCTTATGTCCTTAGAATTAAGTGTTTCTAACGTAGAATGACCGGCGAAATCCAAATTTGCAAGAATCAAGTCGCTACGACTAACCGTTCGGAAGATATCGGCAAAAATTTAACCTCGTCAAAATTTATTAAAACCAAATAATCTTCATTATTTTCCTTCTATTCAGGCTTATGTCCTTAGAATTAAGTGTTTCTAACGTAGAATGACCGGCGAAATCCAAATTTGCAAGAATCAAGTCGCTACGACTAACCGTTCGGAAGATATCGGCAAAAATTTAACCTCGTCAAAATTTATTAAAACCAAATAATCTTCATTATTTTCCTTCTATTCAGGCTTATGTCCTTAGAATTAAGTGTTTCTAACGTAGAATGACCGGCGGAATCCAAATTTGCAAGAATCAAGTCGCTACGACTAACCGTTCGGAAGATATCGGCAAAAATTTAGCTTCGTCAAAATTTATTAAAACCAAATAATCTTCATTATTTTCCTTCTATTCAGGCTTATGTCCTTAGAATTAAGTGTTTCTAACGTAGAATGACCGGCGGAATCCAAATTTGCAAGAATCAAGTCGCTACGACTAACCGTTCGGAAGATATCGGCAAAAATTTAGCTTCGTCAAAATTTATTAAAACCAAATAATCTTCATTATTTTCCTTCTATTCAGGCTTATGTCCTTAGAATTAAGTGTTTCTAACGTAGAATGACCGGCGGAATCCAAATTTGCAAGAATCAAGTCGCTACGACTAACCGTTCGGAAGATATCGGCAAAAATTTAGCTTCGTCAAAATTTATTAAAACCAAATAATCTTCATTATTTTCCTTCTATTCAGGCTTATGTCCTTAGAATTAAGTGTTTCTAACGTAGAATGACCGGCGGAATCCAAATTTGCAAGAATCAAGTCGCTACGACTAACCGTTCGGAAGATATCGGCAAAAATTTAACCTCGTCAAAATTTATTAAAACCAAATAATCTTCATTATTTTCCTTCTATTCAGGCTTATGTCCTTAGAATTAAGTGTTTCTAACGTAGAATGACCGGCGAAATCCAAATTTGCAAGAATCAAGTCGCTACGACTAACCGTTCGGAAGATATCGGCAAAAATTTAACCTCGTCAAAATTTATTAAAACCAAATAATCTTCATTATTTTCCTTCTATTCAGGCTTATGTCCTTAGAATTAAGTGTTTCTAACGTAGAATGACCGGCGAAATCCAAATTTGCAAGAATCAAGTCGCTACGACTAACCGTTCGGAAGATATCGGCAAAAATTTAACCTCGTCAAAATTTATTAAAACCAAATAATCTTCATTATTTTCCTTCTATTCAGGCTTATGTCCTTAGAATTAAGTGTTTCTAACGTAGAATGACCGGCGGAATCCAAATTTGCAAGAATCAAGTCGCTACGACTAACCGTTCGGAAGATATCGGCAAAAATTTAACCTCGTCAAAATTTATTAAAACCAAATAATCTTCATTATTTTCCTTCTATTCAGGCTTATGTCCTTAGAATTAAGTGTTTCTAACGTAGAATGACCGGCGAAATCCAAATTTGCAAGAATCAAGTCGCTACGACTAACCGTTCGGAAGATATCGGCAAAAATTTAACCTCGTCAAAATTTATTAAAACCAAATAATCTTCATTATTTTCCTTCTATTCAGGCTTATGTCCTTAGAATTAAGTGTTTCTAACGTAGAATGACTGGCGGACTCCAAATTTGCAAGAATCAAGTCGCTACGACTAACCGTTCGGAAGATATCGGCAAAAATTTAGCTTCGTCAAAATTTATTAAAACCAAATAATCTTCATTATTTTCCTTCTATTCAGGCTTATGTCCTTAGAATTAAGTGTTTCTAACGTAGAATGACCGGCGGAATCCAAATTTGCAAGAATCAAGTCGCTACGACTAACCGTTCGGAAGATATCGGCAAAAATTTAACCTCGTCAAAATTTATTAAAACCAAATAATCTTCATTATTTTCCTTCTATTCAGGCTTATGTCCTTAGAATTAAGTGTTTCTAACGTAGAATGACCGGCGAAATCCAAATTTGCAAGAATCAAGTCGCTACGACTAACCGTTCGGAAGATATCGGCAAAAATTTAACCTCGTCAAAATTTATTAAAACCAAATAATCTTCATTATTTTCCTTCTATTCAGGCTTATGTCCTTAGAATTAAGTGTTTCTAACGTAGAATGACCGGCGGAATCCAAATTTGCAAGAATCAAGTCGCTACGACTAACCGTTCGGAAGATATCGGCAAAAATTTAACCTCGTCAAAATTTATTAAAACCAAATAATCTTCATTATTTTCCTTCTATTCAGGCTTATGTCCTTAGAATTAAGTGTTTCTAACGTAGAATGACCGGCGAAATCCAAATTTGCAAGAATCAAGTCGCTACGACTAACCGTTCGGAAGATATCGGCAAAAATTTAACCTCGTCAAAATTTATTAAAACCAAATAATCTTCATTATTTTCCTTCTATTCAGGCTTATGTCCTTAGAATTAAGTGTTTCTAACGTAGAATGACCGGCGAAATCCAAATTTGCAAGAATCAAGTCGCTACGACTAACCGTTCGGAAGATATCGGCAAAAATTTAACCTCGTCAAAATTTATTAAAACCAAATAATCTTCATTATTTTCCTTCTATTCAGGCTTATGTCCTTAGAATTAAGTGTTTCTAACGTAGAATGACCGGCGGAATCCAAATTTGCAAGAATCAAGTCGCTACGACTAACCGTTCGGAAGATATCGGCAAAAATTTAACCTCGTCAAAATTTATTAAAACCAAATAATCTTCATTATTTTCCTTCTATTCAGGCTTATGTCCTTAGAATTAAGTGTTTCTAACGTAGAATGACCGGCGAAATCCAAATTTGCAAGAATCAAGTCGCTACGACTAACCGTTCGGAAGATATCGGCAAAAATTTAACCTCGTCAAAATTTATTAAAACCAAATAATCTTCATTATTTTCCTTCTATTCAGGCTTATGTCCTTAGAATTAAGTGTTTCTAACGTAGAATGACTGGCGGACTCCAAATTTGCAAGAATCAAGTCGCTACGACTAACCGTTCGGAAGATATCGGCAAAAATTTAGCTTCGTCAAAATTTATTAAAACCAAATAATCTTCATTATTTTCCTTCTATTCAGGCTTATGTCCTTAGAATTAAGTGTTTCTAACGTAGAATGACCGGCGAAATCCAAATTTGCAAGAATCAAGTCGCTACGACTAACCGTTCGGAAGATATCGGCAAAAATTTAACCTCGTCAAAATTTATTAAAACCAAATAATCTTCATTATTTTCCTTCTATTCAGGCTTATGTCCTTAGAATTAAGTGTTTCTAACGTAGAATGACCGGCGAAATCCAAATTTGCAAGAATCAAGTCGCTACGACTAACCGTTCGGAAGATATCGGCAAAAATTTAACCTCGTCAAAATTTATTAAAACCAAATAATCTTCATTATTTTCCTTCTATTCAGGCTTATGTCCTTAGAATTAAGTGTTTCTAACGTAGAATGACCGGCGAAATCCAAATTTGCAAGAATCAAGTCGCTACGACTAACCGTTCGGAAGATATCGGCAAAAATTTAACCTCGTCAAAATTTATTAAAACCAAATAATCTTCATTATTTTCCTTCTATTCAGGCTTATGTCCTTAGAATTAAGTGTTTCTAACGTAGAATGACCGGCGAAATCCAAATTTGCAAGAATCAAGTCGCTACGACTAACCGTTCGGAAGATATCGGCAAAAATTTAACCTCGTCAAAATTTATTAAAACCAAATAATCTTCATTATTTTCCTTCTATTCAGGCTTATGTCCTTAGAATTAAGTGTTTCTAACGTAGAATGACCGGCGGAATCCAAATTTGCAAGAATCAAGTCGCTACGACTAACCGTTCGGAAGATATCGGCAAAAATTTAACCTCGTCAAAATTTATTAAAACCAAATAATCTTCATTATTTTCCTTCTATTCAGGCTTATGTCCTTAGAATTAAGTGTTTCTAACGTAGAATGACCGGCGAAATCCAAATTTGCAAGAATCAAGTCGCTACGACTAACCGTTCGGAAGATATCGGCAAAAATTTAACCTCGTCAAAATTTATTAAAACCAAATAATCTTCATTATTTTCCTTCTATTCAGGCTTATGTCCTTAGAATTAAGTGTTTCTAACGTAGAATGACTGGCGGACTCCAAATTTGCAAGAATCAAGTCGCTACGACTAACCGTTCGGAAGATATCGGCAAAAATTTAGCTTCGTCAAAATTTATTAAAACCAAATAATCTTCATTTTCCTTCTATTCAGGCTTATGTCCTTAGAATTAAGTGTTTCTAACGTAGAATGACCGGCGAAATCCAAATTTGCAAGAATCAAGTCGCTACGACTAACCGTTCGGAAGATATCGGCAAAAATTTAACCTCGTCAAAATTTATTAAAACCAAATAATCTTCATTATTTTCCTTCTATTCAGGCTTATGTCCTTAGAATTAAGTGTTTCTAACGTAGAATGACCGGCGGAATCCAAATTTGCAAGAATCAAGTCGCTACGACTAACCGTTCGGAAGATATCGGCAAAAATTTAACCTCGTCAAAATTTATTAAAACCAAATAATCTTCATTATTTTCCTTCTATTCAGGCTTATGTCCTTAGAATTAAGTGTTTCTAACGTAGAATGACCGGCGAAATCCAAATTTGCAAGAATCAAGTCGCTACGACTAACCGTTCGGAAGATATCGGCAAAAATTTAACCTCGTCAAAATTTATTAAAACCAAATAATCTTCATTATTTTCCTTCTATTCAGGCTTATGTCCTTAGAATTAAGTGTTTCTAACGTAGAATGACCGGCGAAATCCAAATTTGCAAGAATCAAGTCGCTACGACTAACCGTTCGGAAGATATCGGCAAAAATTTAACCTCGTCAAAATTTATTAAAACCAAATAATCTTCATTATTTTCCTTCTATTCAGGCTTATGTCCTTAGAATTAAGTGTTTCTAACGTAGAATGACCGGCGGAATCCAAATTTGCAAGAATCAAGTCGCTACGACTAACCGTTCGGAAGATATCGGCAAAAATTTAACCTCGTCAAAATTTATTAAAACCAAATAATCTTCATTATTTTCCTTCTATTCAGGCTTATGTCCTTAGAATTAAGTGTTTCTAACGTAGAATGACCGGCGAAATCCAAATTTGCAAGAATCAAGTCGCTACGACTAACCGTTCGGAAGATATCGGCAAAAATTTAACCTCGTCAAAATTTATTAAAACCAAATAATCTTCATTATTTTCCTTCTATTCAGGCTTATGTCCTTAGAATTAAGTGTTTCTAACGTAGAATGACTGGCGGACTCCAAATTTGCAAGAATCAAGTCGCTACGACTAACCGTTCGGAAGATATCGGCAAAAATTTAGCTTCGTCAAAATTTATTAAAACCAAATAATCTTCATTATTTTCCTTCTATTCAGGCTTATGTCCTTAGAATTAAGTGTTTCTAACGTAGAATGACCGGCGGAATCCAAATTTGCAAGAATCAAGTCGCTACGACTAACCGTTCGGAAGATATCGGCAAAAATTTAACCTCGTCAAAATTTATTAAAACCAAATAATCTTCATTATTTTCCTTCTATTCAGGCTTATGTCCTTAGAATTAAGTGTTTCTAACGTAGAATGACCGGCGAAATCCAAATTTGCAAGAATCAAGTCGCTACGACTAACCGTTCGGAAGATATCGGCAAAAATTTAACCTCGTCAAAATTTATTAAAACCAAATAATCTTCATTATTTTCCTTCTATTCAGGCTTATGTCCTTAGAATTAAGTGTTTCTAACGTAGAATGACCGGCGAAATCCAAATTTGCAAGAATCAAGTCGCTACGACTAACCGTTCGGAAGATATCGGCAAAAATTTAACCTCGTCAAAATTTATTAAAACCAAATAATCTTCATTATTTTCCTTCTATTCAGGCTTATGTCCTTAGAATTAAGTGTTTCTAACGTAGAATGACCGGCGAAATCCAAATTTGCAAGAATCAAGTCGCTACGACTAACCGTTCGGAAGATATCGGCAAAAATTTAACCTCGTCAAAATTTATTAAAACCAAATAATCTTCATTATTTTCCTTCTATTCAGGCTTATGTCCTTAGAATTAAGTGTTTCTAACGTAGAATGACCGGCGAAATCCAAATTTGCAAGAATCAAGTCGCTACGACTAACCGTTCGGAAGATATCGGCAAAAATTTAACCTCGTCAAAATTTATTAAAACCAAATAATCTTCATTATTTTCCTTCTATTCAGGCTTATGTCCTTAGAATTAAGTGTTTCTAACGTAGAATGACCGGCGGAATCCAAATTTGCAAGAATCAAGTCGCTACAACTAACCGTTCGGAAGATATCGGCAAAAATTTAACCTCGTCAAAATTTATTAAAACCAAATAATCTTCATTATTTTCCTTCTATTCAGGCTTATGTCCTTAGAATTAAGTGTTTCTAACGTAGAATGACCGGCGAAATCCAAATTTGCAAGAATCAAGTCGCTACGACTAACCGTTCGGAAGATATCGGCAAAAATTTAACCTCGTCAAAATTTATTAAAACCAAATAATCTTCATTATTTTCCTTCTATTCAGGCTTATGTCCTTAGAATTAAGTGTTTCTAACGTAGAATGACTGGCGGACTCCAAATTTGCAAGAATCAAGTCGCTACGACTAACCGTTCGGAAGATATCGGCAAAAATTTAGCTTCGTCAAAATTTATTAAAACCAAATAATCTTCATTATTTTCCTTCTATTCAGGCTTATGTCCTTAGAATTAAGTGTTTCTAACGTAGAATGACCGGCGGAATCCAAATTTGCAAGAATCAAGTCGCTACGACTAACCGTTCGGAAGATATCGGCAAAAATTTAACCTCGTCAAAATTTATTAAAACCAAATAATCTTCATTATTTTCCTTCTATTCAGGCTTATGTCCTTAGAATTAAGTGTTTCTAACGTAGAATGACCGGCGAAATCCAAATTTGCAAGAATCAAGTCGCTACGACTAACCGTTCGGAAGATATCGGCAAAAATTTAACCTCGTCAAAATTTATTAAAACCAAATAATCTTCATTATTTTCCTTCTATTCAGGCTTATGTCCTTAGAATTAAGTGTTTCTAACGTAGAATGACCGGCGGAATCCAAATTTGCAAGAATCAAGTCGCTACGACTAACCGTTCGGAAGATATCGGCAAAAATTTAACCTCGTCAAAATTTATTAAAACCAAATAATCTTCATTATTTTCCTTCTATTCAGGCTTATGTCCTTAGAATTAAGTGTTTCTAACGTAGAATGACCGGCGAAATCCAAATTTGCAAGAATCAAGTCGCTACGACTAACCGTTCGGAAGATATCGGCAAAAATTTAACCTCGTCAAAATTTATTAAAACCAAATAATCTTCATTATTTTCCTTCTATTCAGGCTTATGTCCTTAGAATTAAGTGTTTCTAACGTAGAATGACCGGCGAAATCCAAATTTGCAAGAATCAAGTCGCTACGACTAACCGTTCGGAAGATATCGGCAAAAATTTAACCTCGTCAAAATTTATTAAAACCAAATAATCTTCATTATTTTCCTTCTATTCAGGCTTATGTCCTTAGAATTAAGTGTTTCTAACGTAGAATGACCGGCGGAATCCAAATTTGCAAGAATCAAGTCGCTACGACTAACCGTTCGGAAGATATCGGCAAAAATTTAACCTCGTCAAAATTTATTAAAACCAAATAATCTTCATTATTTTCCTTCTATTCAGGCTTATGTCCTTAGAATTAAGTGTTTCTAACGTAGAATGACCGGCGAAATCCAAATTTGCAAGAATCAAGTCGCTACGACTAACCGTTCGGAAGATATCGGCAAAAATTTAACCTCGTCAAAATTTATTAAAACCAAATAATCTTCATTATTTTCCTTCTATTCAGGCTTATGTCCTTAGAATTAAGTGTTTCTAACGTAGAATGACTGGCGGACT
This sequence comes from Tribolium castaneum, assembly GCF_031307605.1. Classification (NCBI taxonomy): domain Eukaryota; kingdom Metazoa; phylum Arthropoda; class Insecta; order Coleoptera; family Tenebrionidae; genus Tribolium; species Tribolium castaneum. The sequence goes on along the minus strand of NW_026986640.1, from coordinate 41,955 downwards.
CCAAATTTGCAAGAATCAAGTCGCTACGACTAACCGTTCGGAAGATATCGGCAAAAATTTAGCTTCGTCAAAATTTATTAAAACCAAATAATCTTCATTATTTTCCTTCTATTCAGGCTTATGTCCTTAGAATTAAGTGTTTCTAACGTAGAATGACCGGCGGAATCCAAATTTGCAAGAATCAAGTCGCTACGACTAACCGTTCGGAAGATATCGGCAAAAATTTAACCTCGTCAAAATTTATTAAAACCAAATAATCTTCATTATTTTCCTTCTATTCAGGCTTATGTCCTTAGAATTAAGTGTTTCTAACGTAGAATGACCGGCGAAATCCAAATTTGCAAGAATCAAGTCGCTACGACTAACCGTTCGGAAGATATCGGCAAAAATTTAACCTCGTCAAAATTTATTAAAACCAAATAATCTTCATTATTTTCCTTCTATTCAGGCTTATGTCCTTAGAATTAAGTGTTTCTAACGTAGAATGACCGGCGAAATCCAAATTTGCAAGAATCAAGTCGCTACGACTAACCGTTCGGAAGATATCGGCAAAAATTTAACCTCGTCAAAATTTATTAAAACCAAATAATCTTCATTATTTTCCTTCTATTCAGGCTTATGTCCTTAGAATTAAGTGTTTCTAACGTAGAATGACCGGCGAAATCCAAATTTGCAAGAATCAAGTCGCTACGACTAACCGTTCGGAAGATATCGGCAAAAATTTAACCTCGTCAAAATTTATTAAAACCAAATAATCTTCATTATTTTCCTTCTATTCAGGCTTATGTCCTTAGAATTAAGTGTTTCTAACGTAGAATGACCGGCGAAATCCAAATTTGCAAGAATCAAGTCGCTACGACTAACCGTTCGGAAGATATCGGCAAAAATTTAACCTCGTCAAAATTTATTAAAACCAAATAATCTTCATTATTTTCCTTCTATTCAGGCTTATGTCCTTAGAATTAAGTGTTTCTAACGTAGAATGACCGGCGAAATCCAAATTTGCAAGAATCAAGTCGCTACGACTAACCGTTCGGAAGATATCGGCAAAAATTTAACCTCGTCAAAATTTATTAAAACCAAATAATCTTCATTATTTTCCTTCTATTCAGGCTTATGTCCTTAGAATTAAGTGTTTCTAACGTAGAATGACCGGCGAAATCCAAATTTGCAAGAATCAAGTCGCTACGACTAACCGTTCGGAAGATATCGGCAAAAATTTAACCTCGTCAAAATTTATTAAAACCAAATAATCTTCATTATTTTCCTTCTATTCAGGCTTATGTCCTTAGAATTAAGTGTTTCTAACGTAGAATGACCGGCGAAATCCAAATTTGCAAGAATCAAGTCGCTACGACTAACCGTTCGGAAGATATCGGCAAAAATTTAACCTCGTCAAAATTTATTAAAACCAAATAATCTTCATTATTTTCCTTCTATTCAGGCTTATGTCCTTAGAATTAAGTGTTTCTAACGTAGAATGACCGGCGGAATCCAAATTTGCAAGAATCAAGTCGCTACGACTAACCGTTCGGAAGATATCGGCAAAAATTTAGCTTCGTCAAAATTTATTAAAACCAAATAATCTTCATTATTTTCCTTCTATTCAGGCTTATGTCCTTAGAATTAAGTGTTTCTAACGTAGAATGACCGGCGGAATCCAAATTTGCAAGAATCAAGTCGCTACGACTAACCGTTCGGAAGATATCGGCAAAAATTTAGCTTCGTCAAAATTTATTAAAACCAAATAATCTTCATTATTTTCCTTCTATTCAGGCTTATGTCCTTAGAATTAAGTGTTTCTAACGTAGAATGACCGGCGAAATCCAAATTTGCAAGAATCAAGTCGCTACGACTAACCGTTCGGAAGATATCGGCAAAAATTTAACCTCGTCAAAATTTATTAAAACCAAATAATCTTCATTATTTTCCTTCTATTCAGGCTTATGTCCTTAGAATTAAGTGTTTCTAACGTAGAATGACCGGCGAAATCCAAATTTGCAAGAATCAAGTCGCTACGACTAACCGTTCGGAAGATATCGGCAAAAATTTAACCTCGTCAAAATTTATTAAAACCAAATAATCTTCATTATTTTCCTTCTATTCAGGCTTATGTCCTTAGAATTAAGTGTTTCTAACGTAGAATGACCGGCGAAATCCAAATTTGCAAGAATCAAGTCGCTACGACTAACCGTTCGGAAGATATCGGCAAAAATTTAACCTCGTCAAAATTTATTAAAACCAAATAATCTTCATTATTTTCCTTCTATTCAGGCTTATGTCCTTAGAATTAAGTGTTTCTAACGTAGAATGACCGGCGGAATCCAAATTTGCAAGAATCAAGTCGCTACGACTAACCGTTCGGAAGATATCGGCAAAAATTTAGCTTCGTCAAAATTTATTAAAACCAAATAATCTTCATTATTTTCCTTCTATTCAGGCTTATGTCCTTAGAATTAAGTGTTTCTAACGTAGAATGACCGGCGGAATCCAAATTTGCAAGAATCAAGTCGCTACGACTAACCGTTCGGAAGATATCGGCAAAAATTTAGCTTCGTCAAAATTTATTAAAACCAAATAATCTTCATTATTTTCCTTCTATTCAGGCTTATGTCCTTAGAATTAAGTGTTTCTAACGTAGAATGACCGGCGGAATCCAAATTTGCAAGAATCAAGTCGCTACGACTAACCGTTCGGAAGATATCGGCAAAAATTTAGCTTCGTCAAAATTTATTAAAACCAAATAATCTTCATTATTTTCCTTCTATTCAGGCTTATGTCCTTAGAATTAAGTGTTTCTAACGTAGAATGACCGGCGGAATCCAAATTTGCAAGAATCAAGTCGCTACGACTAACCGTTCGGAAGATATCGGCAAAAATTTAACCTCGTCAAAATTTATTAAAACCAAATAATCTTCATTATTTTCCTTCTATTCAGGCTTATGTCCTTAGAATTAAGTGTTTCTAACGTAGAATGACCGGCGAAATCCAAATTTGCAAGAATCAAGTCGCTACGACTAACCGTTCGGAAGATATCGGCAAAAATTTAACCTCGTCAAAATTTATTAAAACCAAATAATCTTCATTATTTTCCTTCTATTCAGGCTTATGTCCTTAGAATTAAGTGTTTCTAACGTAGAATGACCGGCGAAATCCAAATTTGCAAGAATCAAGTCGCTACGACTAACCGTTCGGAAGATATCGGCAAAAATTTAACCTCGTCAAAATTTATTAAAACCAAATAATCTTCATTATTTTCCTTCTATTCAGGCTTATGTCCTTAGAATTAAGTGTTTCTAACGTAGAATGACCGGCGGAATCCAAATTTGCAAGAATCAAGTCGCTACGACTAACCGTTCGGAAGATATCGGCAAAAATTTAACCTCGTCAAAATTTATTAAAACCAAATAATCTTCATTATTTTCCTTCTATTCAGGCTTATGTCCTTAGAATTAAGTGTTTCTAACGTAGAATGACCGGCGAAATCCAAATTTGCAAGAATCAAGTCGCTACGACTAACCGTTCGGAAGATATCGGCAAAAATTTAACCTCGTCAAAATTTATTAAAACCAAATAATCTTCATTATTTTCCTTCTATTCAGGCTTATGTCCTTAGAATTAAGTGTTTCTAACGTAGAATGACTGGCGGACTCCAAATTTGCAAGAATCAAGTCGCTACGACTAACCGTTCGGAAGATATCGGCAAAAATTTAGCTTCGTCAAAATTTATTAAAACCAAATAATCTTCATTATTTTCCTTCTATTCAGGCTTATGTCCTTAGAATTAAGTGTTTCTAACGTAGAATGACCGGCGGAATCCAAATTTGCAAGAATCAAGTCGCTACGACTAACCGTTCGGAAGATATCGGCAAAAATTTAACCTCGTCAAAATTTATTAAAACCAAATAATCTTCATTATTTTCCTTCTATTCAGGCTTATGTCCTTAGAATTAAGTGTTTCTAACGTAGAATGACCGGCGAAATCCAAATTTGCAAGAATCAAGTCGCTACGACTAACCGTTCGGAAGATATCGGCAAAAATTTAACCTCGTCAAAATTTATTAAAACCAAATAATCTTCATTATTTTCCTTCTATTCAGGCTTATGTCCTTAGAATTAAGTGTTTCTAACGTAGAATGACCGGCGGAATCCAAATTTGCAAGAATCAAGTCGCTACGACTAACCGTTCGGAAGATATCGGCAAAAATTTAACCTCGTCAAAATTTATTAAAACCAAATAATCTTCATTATTTTCCTTCTATTCAGGCTTATGTCCTTAGAATTAAGTGTTTCTAACGTAGAATGACCGGCGAAATCCAAATTTGCAAGAATCAAGTCGCTACGACTAACCGTTCGGAAGATATCGGCAAAAATTTAACCTCGTCAAAATTTATTAAAACCAAATAATCTTCATTATTTTCCTTCTATTCAGGCTTATGTCCTTAGAATTAAGTGTTTCTAACGTAGAATGACCGGCGAAATCCAAATTTGCAAGAATCAAGTCGCTACGACTAACCGTTCGGAAGATATCGGCAAAAATTTAACCTCGTCAAAATTTATTAAAACCAAATAATCTTCATTATTTTCCTTCTATTCAGGCTTATGTCCTTAGAATTAAGTGTTTCTAACGTAGAATGACCGGCGGAATCCAAATTTGCAAGAATCAAGTCGCTACGACTAACCGTTCGGAAGATATCGGCAAAAATTTAACCTCGTCAAAATTTATTAAAACCAAATAATCTTCATTATTTTCCTTCTATTCAGGCTTATGTCCTTAGAATTAAGTGTTTCTAACGTAGAATGACCGGCGAAATCCAAATTTGCAAGAATCAAGTCGCTACGACTAACCGTTCGGAAGATATCGGCAAAAATTTAACCTCGTCAAAATTTATTAAAACCAAATAATCTTCATTATTTTCCTTCTATTCAGGCTTATGTCCTTAGAATTAAGTGTTTCTAACGTAGAATGACTGGCGGACTCCAAATTTGCAAGAATCAAGTCGCTACGACTAACCGTTCGGAAGATATCGGCAAAAATTTAGCTTCGTCAAAATTTATTAAAACCAAATAATCTTCATTATTTTCCTTCTATTCAGGCTTATGTCCTTAGAATTAAGTGTTTCTAACGTAGAATGACCGGCGGAATCCAAATTTGCAAGAATCAAGTCGCTACGACTAACCGTTCGGAAGATATCGGCAAAAATTTAACCTCGTCAAAATTTATTAAAACCAAATAATCTTCATTATTTTCCTTCTATTCAGGCTTATGTCCTTAGAATTAAGTGTTTCTAACGTAGAATGACCGGCGAAATCCAAATTTGCAAGAATCAAGTCGCTACGACTAACCGTTCGGAAGATATCGGCAAAAATTTAACCTCGTCAAAATTTATTAAAACCAAATAATCTTCATTATTTTCCTTCTATTCAGGCTTATGTCCTTAGAATTAAGTGTTTCTAACGTAGAATGACCGGCGAAATCCAAATTTGCAAGAATCAAGTCGCTACGACTAACCGTTCGGAAGATATCGGCAAAAATTTAACCTCGTCAAAATTTATTAAAACCAAATAATCTTCATTATTTTCCTTCTATTCAGGCTTATGTCCTTAGAATTAAGTGTTTCTAACGTAGAATGACCGGCGAAATCCAAATTTGCAAGAATCAAGTCGCTACGACTAACCGTTCGGAAGATATCGGCAAAAATTTAACCTCGTCAAAATTTATTAAAACCAAATAATCTTCATTATTTTCCTTCTATTCAGGCTTATGTCCTTAGAATTAAGTGTTTCTAACGTAGAATGACCGGCGGAATCCAAATTTGCAAGAATCAAGTCGCTACGACTAACCGTTCGGAAGATATCGGCAAAAATTTAACCTCGTCAAAATTTATTAAAACCAAATAATCTTCATTATTTTCCTTCTATTCAGGCTTATGTCCTTAGAATTAAGTGTTTCTAACGTAGAATGACCGGCGAAATCCAAATTTGCAAGAATCAAGTCGCTACGACTAACCGTTCGGAAGATATCGGCAAAAATTTAACCTCGTCAAAATTTATTAAAACCAAATAATCTTCATTATTTTCCTTCTATTCAGGCTTATGTCCTTAGAATTAAGTGTTTCTAACGTAGAATGACTGGCGGACTCCAAATTTGCAAGAATCAAGTCGCTACGACTAACCGTTCGGAAGATATCGGCAAAAATTTAGCTTCGTCAAAATTTATTAAAACCAAATAATCTTCATTATTTTCCTTCTATTCAGGCTTATGTCCTTAGAATTAAGTGTTTCTAACGTAGAATGACCGGCGGAATCCAAATTTGCAAGAATCAAGTCGCTACGACTAACCGTTCGGAAGATATCGGCAAAAATTTAACCTCGTCAAAATTTATTAAAACCAAATAATCTTCATTATTTTCCTTCTATTCAGGCTTATGTCCTTAGAATTAAGTGTTTCTAACGTAGAATGACCGGCGAAATCCAAATTTGCAAGAATCAAGTCGCTACGACTAACCGTTCGGAAGATATCGGCAAAAATTTAACCTCGTCAAAATTTATTAAAACCAAATAATCTTCATTATTTTCCTTCTATTCAGGCTTATGTCCTTAGAATTAAGTGTTTCTAACGTAGAATGACCGGCGGAATCCAAATTTGCAAGAATCAAGTCGCTACGACTAACCGTTCGGAAGATATCGGCAAAAATTTAACCTCGTCAAAATTTATTAAAACCAAATAATCTTCATTATTTTCCTTCTATTCAGGCTTATGTCCTTAGAATTAAGTGTTTCTAACGTAGAATGACCGGCGAAATCCAAATTTGCAAGAATCAAGTCGCTACGACTAACCGTTCGGAAGATATCGGCAAAAATTTAACCTCGTCAAAATTTATTAAAACCAAATAATCTTCATTATTTTCCTTCTATTCAGGCTTATGTCCTTAGAATTAAGTGTTTCTAACGTAGAATGACCGGCGAAATCCAAATTTGCAAGAATCAAGTCGCTACGACTAACCGTTCGGAAGATATCGGCAAAAATTTAACCTCGTCAAAATTTATTAAAACCAAATAATCTTCATTATTTTCCTTCTATTCAGGCTTATGTCCTTAGAATTAAGTGTTTCTAACGTAGAATGACCGGCGGAATCCAAATTTGCAAGAATCAAGTCGCTACGACTAACCGTTCGGAAGATATCGGCAAAAATTTAACCTCGTCAAAATTTATTAAAACCAAATAATCTTCATTATTTTCCTTCTATTCAGGCTTATGTCCTTAGAATTAAGTGTTTCTAACGTAGAATGACCGGCGAAATCCAAATTTGCAAGAATCAAGTCGCTACGACTAACCGTTCGGAAGATATCGGCAAAAATTTAACCTCGTCAAAATTTATTAAAACCAAATAATCTTCATTATTTTCCTTCTATTCAGGCTTATGTCCTTAGAATTAAGTGTTTCTAACGTAGAATGACTGGCGGACTCCAAATTTGCAAGAATCAAGTCGCTACGACTAACCGTTCGGAAGATATCGGCAAAAATTTAGCTTCGTCAAAATTTATTAAAACCAAATAATCTTCATTATTTTCCTTCTATTCAGGCTTATGTCCTTAGAATTAAGTGTTTCTAACGTAGAATGACCGGCGGAATCCAAATTTGCAAGAATCAAGTCGCTACGACTAACCGTTCGGAAGATATCGGCAAAAATTTAACCTCGTCAAAATTTATTAAAACCAAATAATCTTCATTATTTTCCTTCTATTCAGGCTTATGTCCTTAGAATTAAGTGTTTCTAACGTAGAATGACCGGCGAAATCCAAATTTGCAAGAATCAAGTCGCTACGACTAACCGTTCGGAAGATATCGGCAAAAATTTAACCTCGTCAAAATTTATTAAAACCAAATAATCTTCATTATTTTCCTTCTATTCAGGCTTATGTCCTTAGAATTAAGTGTTTCTAACGTAGAATGACCGGCGAAATCCAAATTTGCAAGAATCAAGTCGCTACGACTAACCGTTCGGAAGATATCGGCAAAAATTTAACCTCGTCAAAATTTATTAAAACCAAATAATCTTCATTATTTTCCTTCTATTCAGGCTTATGTCCTTAGAATTAAGTGTTTCTAACGTAGAATGACCGGCGAAATCCAAATTTGCAAGAATCAAGTCGCTACGACTAACCGTTCGGAAGATATCGGCAAAAATTTAACCTCGTCAAAATTTATTAAAACCAAATAATCTTCATTATTTTCCTTCTATTCAGGCTTATGTCCTTAGAATTAAGTGTTTCTAACGTAGAATGACCGGCGAAATCCAAATTTGCAAGAATCAAGTCGCTACGACTAACCGTTCGGAAGATATCGGCAAAAATTTAACCTCGTCAAAATTTATTAAAACCAAATAATCTTCATTATTTTCCTTCTATTCAGGCTTATGTCCTTAGAATTAAGTGTTTCTAACGTAGAATGACCGGCGAAATCCAAATTTGCAAGAATCAAGTCGCTACGACTAACCGTTCGGAAGATATCGGCAAAAATTTAACCTCGTCAAAATTTATTAAAACCAAATAATCTTCATTATTTTCCTTCTATTCAGGCTTATGTCCTTAGAATTAAGTGTTTCTAACGTAGAATGACCGGCGAAATCCAAATTTGCAAGAATCAAGTCGCTACGACTAACCGTTCGGAAGATATCGGCAAAAATTTAACCTCGTCAAAATTTATTAAAACCAAATAATCTTCATTATTTTCCTTCTATTCAGGCTTATGTCCTTAGAATTAAGTGTTTCTAACGTAGAATGACCGGCGGAATCCAAATTTGCAAGAATCAAGTCGCTACGACTAACCGTTCGGAAGATATCGGCAAAAATTTAACCTCGTCAAAATTTATTAAAACCAAATAATCTTCATTATTTTCCTTCTATTCAGGCTTATGTCCTTAGAATTAAGTGTTTCTAACGTAGAATGACCGGCGGAATCCAAATTTGCAAGAATCAAGTCGCTACGACTAACCGTTCGGAAGATATCGGCAAAAATTTAACCTCGTCAAAATTTATTAAAACCAAATAATCTTCATTATTTTCCTTCTATTCAGGCTTATGTCATTAGAATTAAGAGTTTCTAACGTAGAATGACCGGCGGAATCCAAATTTGCAAGAATCAAGTCGCTACGACTAACCGTTCGGAAGATATCGGCAAAAATTTAACTTCGTCAAAATTTATTAAAACCAAATAATCTTCATTATTTTCCTTCTATTCAGGCTTATGTCCTTAGAATTAAGTGTTTCTAACGTAGAATGACCGGCGGAATCCAAATTTGCAAGAATCAAGTCGCTACGACTAACCGTTCGGAAGATATCGGCAAAAATTTAGCTTCGTCAAAATTTATTAAAACCAAATAATCTTCATTATTTTCCTTCTATTCAGGCTTATGTCCTTAGAATTAAGTGTTTCTAACGTAGAATGACCGGCGGAATCCAAATTTGCAAGAATCAAGTCGCTACGACTAACCGTTCGGAAGATATCGGCAAAAATTTAACCTCGTCAAAATTTATTAAAACCAAATAATCTTCATTATTTTCCTTCTATTCAGGCTTATGTCCTTAGAATGAAGTGTTTCTAACGTAGAATGACCGGCGAAATCCAAATTTGCAAGAATCAAGTCGCTACGACTAACCGTTCGGAAGATATCGGCAAAAATTTAACCTCGTCAAAATTTATTAAAACCAAATAATCTTCATTATTTTCCTTCTATTCAGGCTTATGTCCTTAGAATTAAGTGTTTCTAACGTAGAATGACCGGCGGAATCCAAATTTGCAAGAATCAAGTCGCTACGACTAACCGTTCGGAAGATATCGGCAAAAATTTAACCTCGTCAAAATTTATTAAAACCAAATAATCTTCATTATTTTCCTTCTATTCAGGCTTATGTCCTTAGAATTAAGTGTTTCTAACGTAGAATGACTGGCGGACTCCAAATTTGCAAGAATCAAGTCGCTACGACTAACCGTTCGGAAGATATCGGCAAAAATTTAGCTTCGTCAAAATTTATTAAAACCAAATAATCTTCATTATTTTCCTTCTATTCAGGCTTATGTCCTTAGAATTAAGTGTTTCTAACGTAGAATGACTGGCGGACTCCAAATTTGCAAGAATCAAGTCGCTACGACTAACCGTTCGGAAGATATCGGCAAAAATTTAGCTTCGTCAAAATTTATTAAAACCAAATAATCTTCATTATTTTCCTTCTATTCAGGCTTATGTCCTTAGAATTAAGTGTTTCTAACGTAGAATGACCGGCGAAATCCAAATTTGCAAGAATCAAGTCGCTACGACTAACCGTTCGGAAGATATCGGCAAAAATTTAACCTCGTCAAAATTTATTAAAACCAAATAATCTTCATTATTTTCCTTCTATTCAGGCTTATGTCCTTAGAATTAAGTGTTTCTAACGTAGAATGACTGGCGGACTCCAAATTTGCAAGAATCAAGTCGCTACGACTAACCGTTCGGAAGATATCGGCAAAAATTTAACCTCGTCAAAATTTATCAAAACCAAATAATCTTCCTTATTTTCCTTCTATTCAGGCTTATGTCCTTAGAATTAAGTGTTTCTAACGTAGAATGACCGGCGAAATCCAAATTTGCAAGAATCAAGTCGCTACGACTAACCGTTCGGAAGATATCGGCAAAAATTTAACCTCGTCAAAATTTATTAAAACCAAATAATCTTCATTATTTTCCTTCTATTCAGGCTTATGTCCTTAGAATTAAGTGTTTCTAACGTAGAATGACCGGCGGAATCCAAATTTGCAAGAATCAAGTCGCTACGACTAACCGTTCGGAAGATATCGGCAAAAATTTAACCTCGTCAAAATTTATTAAAACCAAATAATCTTCATTATTTTCCTTCTATTCAGGCTTATGTCCTTAGAATTAAGTGTTTCTAACGTAGAATGACCGGCGGAATCCAAATTTGCAAGAATCAAGTCGCTACGACTAACCGTTCGGAAGATATCGGCAAAAATTTAACCTCGTCAAAATTTATTAAAACCAAATAATCTTCATTATTTTCCTTCTATTCAGGCTTATGTCCTTAGAATTAAGTGTTTCTAACGTAGAATGACCGGCGGAATCCAAATTTGCAAGAATCAAGTCGCTACGACTAACCGTTCGGAAGATATCGGCAAAAATTTAACCTCGTCAAAATTTATTAAAACCAAATAATCTTCATTATTTTCCTTCTATTCAGGCTTATGTCCTTAGAATTAAGAGTTTCTAACGTAGAATGACCGGCGGAATCCAAATTTGCAAGAATCAAGTCGCTACGACTAACCGTTCGGAAGATATCGGCAAAAATTTAACTTCGTCAAAATTTATTAAAACCAAATAATCTTCATTATTTTCCTTCTATTCAGGCTTATGTCCTTAGAATTAAGTGTTTCTAACGTAGAATGACCGGCGGAATCCAAATTTGCAAGAATCAAGTCGCTACGACTAACCGTTCGGAAGATATCGGCAAAAATTTAGCTTCGTCAAAATTTATTAAAACCAAATAATCTTCATTATTTTCCTTCTATTCAGGCTTATGTCCTTAGAATTAAGTGTTTCTAACGTAGAATGACCGGCGGAATCCAAATTTGCAAGAATCAAGTCGCTACGACTAACCGTTCGGAAGATATCGGCAAAAATTTAACCTCGTCAAAATTTATTAAAACCAAATAATCTTCATTATTTTCCTTCTATTCAGGCTTATGTCCTTAGAATGAAGTGTTTCTAACGTAGAATGACCGGCGAAATCCAAATTTGCAAGAATCAAGTCGCTACGACTAACCGTTCGGAAGATATCGGCAAAAATTTAACCTCGTCAAAATTTATTAAAACCAAATAATCTTCATTATTTTCCTTCTATTCAGGCTTATGTCCTTAGAATTAAGTGTTTCTAACGTAGAATGACCGGCGGAATCCAAATTTGCAAGAATCAAGTCGCTACGACTAACCGTTCGGAAGATATCGGCAAAAATTTAACCTCGTCAAAATTTATTAAAACCAAATAATCTTCATTATTTTCCTTCTATTCAGGCTTATGTCCTTAGAATTAAGTGTTTCTAACGTAGAATGACTGGCGGACTCCAAATTTGCAAGAATCAAGTCGCTACGACTAACCGTTCGGAAGATATCGGCAAAAATTTAACCTCGTCAAAATTTATCAAAACCAAATAATCTTCCTTATTTTCCTTCTATTCAGGCTTATGTCCTTAGAATTAAGTGTTTCTAACGTAGAATGACTGGCGGACTCCAAATTTGCAAGAATCAAGTCGCTACGACTAACCGTTCGGAAGATATCGGCAAAAATTTAGCTTCGTCAAAATTTATTAAAACCAAATAATCTTCATTATTTTCCTTCTATTCAGGCTTATGTCCTTAGAATTAAGTGTTTCTAACGTAGAATGACCGGCGAAATCCAAATTTGCAAGAATCAAGTCGCTACGACTAACCGTTCGGAAGATATCGGCAAAAATTTAACCTCGTCAAAATTTATTAAAACCAAATAATCTTCATTATTTTCCTTCTATTCAGGCTTATGTCCTTAGAATTAAGTGTTTCTAACGTAGAATGACTGGCGGACTCCAAATTTGCAAGAATCAAGTCGCTACGACTAACCGTTCGGAAGATATCGGCAAAAATTTAACCTCGTCAAAATTTATCAAAACCAAATAATCTTCCTTATTTTCCTTCTATTCAGGCTTATGTCCTTAGAATTAAGTGTTTCTAACGTAGAATGACCGGCGAAATCCAAATTTGCAAGAATCAAGTCGCTACGACTAACCGTTCGGAAGATATCGGCAAAAATTTAACCTCGTCAAAATTTATTAAAACCAAATAATCTTCATTATTTTCCTTCTATTCAGGCTTATGTCCTTAGAATTAAGTGTTTCTAACGTAGAATGACCGGCGAAATCCAAATTTGCAAGAATCAAGTCGCTACGACTAACCGTTCGGAAGATATCGGCAAAAATTTAACCTCGTCAAAATTTATTAAAACCAAATAATCTTCATTATTTTCCTTCTATTCAGGCTTATGTCCTTAGAATTAAGTGTTTCTAACGTAGAATGACCGGCGGAATCCAAATTTGCAAGAATCAAGTCGCTACGACTAACCGTTCGGAAGATATCGGCAAAAATTTAACCTCGTCAAAATTTATTAAAACCAAATAATCTTCATTATTTTCCTTCTATTCAGGCTTATGTCCTTAGAATTAAGTGTTTCTAACGTAGAATGACTGGCGGACTCCAAATTTGCAAGAATCAAGTCGCTACGACTAACCGTTCGGAAGATATCGGCAAAAATTTAACCTCGTCAAAATTTATCAAAACCAAATAATCTTCCTTATTTTCCTTCTATTCAGGCTTATGTCCTTAGAATTAAGTGTTTCTAACGTAGAATGACTGGCGGACTCCAAATTTGCAAGAATCAAGTCGCTACGACTAACCGTTCGGAAGATATCGGCAAAAATTTAGCTTCGTCAAAATTTATTAAAACCAAATAATCTTCATTATTTTCCTTCTATTCAGGCTTATGTCCTTAGAATTAAGTGTTTCTAACGTAGAATGACCGGCGAAATCCAAATTTGCAAGAATCAAGTCGCTACGACTAACCGTTCGGAAGATATCGGCAAAAATTTAACCTCGTCAAAATTTATTAAAACCAAATAATCTTCATTATTTTCCTTCTATTCAGGCTTATGTCCTTAGAATTAAGTGTTTCTAACGTAGAATGACTGGCGGACTCCAAATTTGCAAGAATCAAGTCGCTACGACTAACCGTTCGGAAGATATCGGCAAAAATTTAACCTCGTCAAAATTTATCAAAACCAAATAATCTTCCTTATTTTCCTTCTATTCAGGCTTATGTCCTTAGAATTAAGTGTTTCTAACGTAGAATGACCGGCGAAATCCAAATTTGCAAGAATCAAGTCGCTACGACTAACCGTTCGGAAGATATCGGCAAAAATTTAACCTCGTCAAAATTTATTAAAACCAAATAATCTTCATTATTTTCCTTCTATTCAGGCTTATGTCCTTAGAATTAAGTGTTTCTAACGTAGAATGACCGGCGAAATCCAAATTTGCAAGAATCAAGTCGCTACGACTAACCGTTCGGAAGATATCGGCAAAAATTTAACCTCGTCAAAATTTATTAAAACCAAATAATCTTCATTATTTTCCTTCTATTCAGGCTTATGTCCTTAGAATTAAGTGTTTCTAACGTAGAATGACCGGCGGAATCCAAATTTGCAAGAATCAAGTCGCTACGACTAACCGTTCGGAAGATATCGGCAAAAATTTAACCTCGTCAAAATTTATTAAAACCAAATAATCTTCATTATTTTCCTTCTATTCAGGCTTATGTCCTTAGAATTAAGTGTTTCTAACGTAGAATGACCGGCGGAATCCAAATTTGCAAGAATCAAGTCGCTACGACTAACCGTTCGGAAGATATCGGCAAAAATTTAACCTCGTCAAAATTTATTAAAACCAAATAATCTTCATTATTTTCCTTCTATTCAGGCTTATGTCCTTAGAATTAAGTGTTTCTAACGTAGAATGACTGGCGGACTCCAAATTTGCAAGAATCAAGTCGCTACGACTAACCGTTCGGAAGATATCGGCAAAAATTTAGCTTCGTCAAAATTTATTAAAACCAAATAATCTTCATTATTTTCCTTCTATTCAGGCTTATGTCCTTAGAATTAAGTGTTTCTAACGTAGAATGACCGGCGAAATCCAAATTTGCAAGAATCAAGTCGCTACGACTAACCGTTCGGAAGATATCGGCAAAAATTTAACCTCGTCAAAATTTATTAAAACCAAATAATCTTCCTTATTTTCCTTCTATTCAGGCTTATGTCCTTAGAATTAAGTGTTTCTAACGTAGAATGACCGGCGAAATCCAAATTTGCAAGAATCAAGTCGCTACGACTAACCGTTCGGAAGATATCGGCAAAAATTTAACCTCGTCAAAATTTATCAAAACCAAATAATCTTCCTTATTTTCCTTCTATTCAGGCTTATGTCCTTAGAATTAAGTGTTTCTAACGTAGAATGACCGGCGAAATCCAAATTTGCAAGAATCAAGTCGCTACGACTAACCGTTCGGAAGATATCGGCAAAAATTTAACCTCGTCAAAATTTATCAAAACCAAATAATCTTCCTTATTTTCCTTCTATTCAGGCTTATGTCCTTAGAATTAAGTGTTTCTAACGTAGAATGACCGGCGAAATCCAAATTTGCAAGAATCAAGTCGCTACGACTAACCGTTCGGAAGATATCGGCAAAAATTTAACCTCGTCAAAATTTATTAAAACCAAATAATCTTCATTATTTTCCTTCTATTCAGGCTTATGTCCTTAGAATTAAGTGTTTCTAACGTAGAATGACCGGCGAAATCCAAATTTGCAAGAATCAAGTCGCTACGACTAACCGTTCGGAAGATATCGGCAAAAATTTAACCTCGTCAAAATTTATTAAAACCAAATAATCTTCATTATTTTCCTTCTATTCAGGCTTATGTCCTTAGAATTAAGTGTTTCTAACGTAGAATGACCGGCGGAATCCAAATTTGCAAGAATCAAGTCGCTACGACTAACCGTTCGGAAGATATCGGCAAAAATTTAACCTCGTCAAAATTTATTAAAACCAAATAATCTTCATTATTTTCCTTCTATTCAGGCTTATGTCCTTAGAATTAAGTGTTTCTAACGTAGAATGACTGGCGGACTCCAAATTTGCAAGAATCAAGTCGCTACGACTAACCGTTCGGAAGATATCGGCAAAAATTTAACCTCGTCAAAATTTATCAAAACCAAATAATCTTCCTTATTTTCCTTCTATTCAGGCTTATGTCCTTAGAATTAAGTGTTTCTAACGTAGAATGACCGGCGAAATCCAAATTTGCAAGAATCAAGTCGCTACGACTAACCGTTCGGAAGATATCGGCAAAAATTTAACCTCGTCAAAATTTATTAAAACCAAATAATCTTCATTATTTTCCTTCTATTCAGGCTTATGTCCTTAGAATTAAGTGTTTCTAACGTAGAATGACCGGCGAAATCCAAATTTGCAAGAATCAAGTCGCTACGACTAACCGTTCGGAAGATATCGGCAAAAATTTAACCTCGTCAAAATTTATTAAAACCAAATAATCTTCATTATTTTCCTTCTATTCAGGCTTATGTCCTTAGAATTAAGTGTTTCTAACGTAGAATGACCGGCGGAATCCAAATTTGCAAGAATCAAGTCGCTACGACTAACCGTTCGGAAGATATCGGCAAAAATTTAACCTCGTCAAAATTTATTAAAACCAAATAATCTTCATTATTTTCCTTCTATTCAGGCTTATGTCCTTAGAATTAAGTGTTTCTAACGTAGAATGACCGGCGGAATCCAAATTTGCAAGAATCAAGTCGCTACGACTAACCGTTCGGAAGATATCGGCAAAAATTTAGCTTCGTCAAAATTTATTAAAACCAAATAATCTTCATTATTTTCCTTCTATTCAGGCTTATGTCCTTAGAATTAAGTGTTTCTAACGTAGAATGACCGGCGGAATCCAAATTTGCAAGAATCAAGTCGCTACGACTAACCGTTCGGAAGATATCGGCAAAAATTTAGCTTCGTCAAAATTTATTAAAACCAAATAATCTTCATTATTTTCCTTCTATTCAGCCTTATGTCCTTAGAATTAAGTGTTTCTAACGTAGAATGACCGGCGGAATCCAAATTTGCAAGAATCAAGTCGCTACGACTAACCGTTCGGAAGATATCGGCAAAAATTTAGCTTCGTCAAAATTTATTAAAACCAAATAATCTTCATTATTTTCCTTCTATTCAGGCTTATGTCCTTAGAATTAAGTGTTTCTAACGTAGAATGACCGGCGGAATCCAAATTTGCAAGAATCAAGTCGCTACGACTAACCGTTCGGAAGATATCGGCAAAAATTTAACCTCGTCAAAATTTATTAAAACCAAATAATCTTCATTATTTTCCTTCTATTCAGGCTTATGTCCTTAGAATTAAGTGTTTCTAACGTAGAATGACCGGCGGAATCCAAATTTGCAAGAATCAAGTCGCTACGACTAACCGTTCGGAAGATATCGGCAAAAATTTAACCTCGTCAAAATTTATTAAAACCAAATAATCTTCATTATTTTCCTTCTATTCAGGCTTATGTCCTTAGAATTAAGTGTTTCTAACGTAGAATGACCGGCGGAATCCAAATTTGCAAGAATCAAGTCGCTACGACTAACCGTTCGGAAGATATCGGCAAAAATTTAACCTCGTCAAAATTTATTAAAACCAAATAATCTTCATTATTTTCCTTCTATTCAGGCTTATGTCCTTAGAATTAAGTGTTTCTAACGTAGAATGACCGGCGGAATCCAAATTTGCAAGAATCAAGTCGCTACGACTAACCGTTCGGAAGATATCGGCAAAAATTTAACCTCGTCAAAATTTATTAAAACCAAATAATCTTCATTATTTTCCTTCTATTCAGGCTTATGTCCTTAGAATTAAGTGTTTCTAACGTAGAATGACCGGCGGAATCCAAATTTGCAAGAATCAAGTCGCTACGACTAACCGTTCGGAAGATATCGGCAAAAATTTAGCTTCGTCAAAATTTATTAAAACCAAATAATCTTCATTATTTTCCTTCTATTCAGGCTTATGTCCTTAGAATTAAGTGTTTCTAACGTAGAATGACCGGCGGAATCCAAATTTGCAAGAATCAAGTCGCTACGACTAACCGTTCGGAAGATATCGGCAAAAATTTAACCTCGTCAAAATTTATTAAAACCAAATAATCTTCATTATTTTCCTTCTATTCAGGCTTATGTCCTTAGAATTAAGTGTTTCTAACGTAGAATGACTGGCGGACTCCAAATTTGCAAGAATCAAGTCGCTACGACTAACCGTTCGGAAGATATCGGCAAAAATTTAGCTTCGTCAAAATTTATTAAAACCAAATAATCTTCATTATTTTCCTTCTATTCAGGCTTATGTCCTTAGAATTAAGTGTTTCTAACGTAGAATGACTGGCGGACTCCAAATTTGCAAGAATCAAGTCGCTACGACTAACCGTTCGGAAGATATCGGCAAAAATTTAACCTCGTCAAAATTTATTAAAACCAAATAATCTTCATTATTTTCCTTCTATTCAGGCTTATGTCCTTAGAATTAAGTGTTTCTAACGTAGAATGACTGGCGGACTCCAAATTTGCAAGAATCAAGTCGCTACGACTAACCGTTCGGAAGATATCGGCAAAAATTTAACCTCGTCAAAATTTATTAAAACCAAATAATCTTCATTATTTTCCTTCTATTCAGGCTTATGTCCTTAGAATTAAGTGTTTCTAACGTAGAATGACCGGCGAAATCCAAATTTGCAAGAATCAAGTCGCTACGACTAACCGTTCGGAAGATATCGGCAAAAATTTAACCTCGTCAAAATTTATTAAAACCAAATAATCTTCATTATTTTCCTTCTATTCAGGCTTATGTCCTTAGAATTAAGTGTTTCTAACGTAGAATGACCGGCGAAATCCAAATTTGCAAGAATCAAGTCGCTACGACTAACCGTTCGGAAGATATCGGCAAAAATTTAACCTCGTCAAAATTTATTAAAACCAAATAATCTTCATTATTTTCCTTCTATTCAGGCTTATGTCCTTAGAATTAAGTGTTTCTAACGTAGAATGACCGGCGAAATCCAAATTTGCAAGAATCAAGTCGCTACGACTAACCGTTCGGAAGATATCGGCAAAAATTTAACCTCGTCAAAATTTATTAAAACCAAATAATCTTCATTATTTTCCTTCTATTCAGGCTTATGTCCTTAGAATTAAGTGTTTCTAACGTAGAATGACTGGCGGACTCCAAATTTGCAAGAATCAAGTCGCTACGACTAACCGTTCGGAAGATATCGGCAAAAATTTAGCTTCGTCAAAATTTATTAAAACCAAATAATCTTCATTATTTTCCTTCTATTCAGGCTTATGTCCTTAGAATTAAGTGTTTCTAACGTAGAATGACCGGCGGAATCCAAATTTGCAAGAATCAAGTCGCTACGACTAACCGTTCGGAAGATATCGGCAAAAATTTAACCTCGTCAAAATTTATTAAAACCAAATAATCTTCATTATTTTCCTTCTATTCAGGCTTATGTCCTTAGAATTAAGTGTTTCTAACGTAGAATGACCGGCGGAATCCAAATTTGCAAGAATCAAGTCGCTACGACTAACCGTTCGGAAGATATCGGCAAAAATTTAACCTCGTCAAAATTTATTAAAACCAAATAATCTTCATTATTTTCCTTCTATTCAGGCTTATGTCCTTAGAATTAAGTGTTTCTAACGTAGAATGACCGGCGAAATCCAAATTTGCAAGAATCAAGTCGCTACGACTAACCGTTCGGAAGATATCGGCAAAAATTTAACCTCGTCAAAATTTATTAAAACCAAATAATCTTCATTATTTTCCTTCTATTCAGGCTTATGTCCTTAGAATTAAGTGTTTCTAACGTAGAATGACCGGCGGAATCCAAATTTGCAAGAATCAAGTCGCTACGACTAACCGTTCGGAAGATATCGGCAAAAATTTAACCTCGTCAAAATTTATTAAAACCAAATAATCTTCATTATTTTCCTTCTATTCAGGCTTATGTCCTTAGAATTAAGTGTTTCTAACGTAGAATGACCGGCGGAATCCAAATTTGCAAGAATCAAGTCGCTACGACTAACCGTTCGGAAGATATCGGCAAAAATTTAGCTTCGTCAAAATTTATTAAAACCAAATAATCTTCATTATTTTCCTTCTATTCAGGCTTATGTCCTTAGAATTAAGTGTTTCTAACGTAGAATGACCGGCGGAATCCAAATTTGCAAGAATCAAGTCGCTACGACTAACCGTTCGGAAGATATCGGCAAAAATTTAGCTTCGTCAAAATTTATTAAAACCAAATAATCTTCATTATTTTCCTTCTATTCAGGCTTATGTCCTTAGAATTAAGTGTTTCTAACGTAGAATGACCGGCGGAATCCAAATTTGCAAGAATCAAGTCGCTACGACTAACCGTTCGGAAGATATCGGCAAAAATTTAGCTTCGTCAAAATTTATTAAAACCAAATAATCTTCATTATTTTCCTTCTATTCAGGCTTATGTCCTTAGAATTAAGTGTTTCTAACGTAGAATGACTGGCGGACTCCAAATTTGCAAGAATCAAGTCGCTACGACTAACCGTTCGGAAGATATCGGCAAAAATTTAACCTCGTCAAAATTTATTAAAACCAAATAATCTTCATTATTTTCCTTCTATTCAGGCTAACCGTTCGGAAGATATCGGCAAAAATTTAACCTCGTCAAAATTTATTAAAACCAAATAATCTTCATTATTTTCCTTCTATTCAGGCTTATGTCCTTAGAATTAAGTGTTTCTAACGTAGAATGACTGGCGGACTCCAAATTTGCAAGAATCAAGTCGCTACGACTAACCGTTCGGAAGATATCGGCAAAAATTTAACCTCGTCAAAATTTATTAAAACCAAATAATCTTCATTATTTTCCTTCTATTCAGGCTTATGTCCTCAGAATTAAGTGTTTCTAACGTAGAATGACCGGCGAAATCCAAATTTGCAAGAATCAAGTCGCTACGACTAACCGTTCGGAAGATATCGGCAAAAATTTAACCTCGTCAAAATTTATTAAAACCAAATAATCTTCATTATTTTCCTTCTATTCAGGCTTATGTCCTTAGAATTAAGTGTTTCTAACGTAGAATGACCGGCGGAATCCAAATTTGCAAGAATCAAGTCGCTACGACTAACCGTTCGGAAGATATCGGCAAAAATTTAACCTCGTCAAAATTTATTAAAACCAAATAATCTTCATTATTTTCCTTCTATTCAGGCTTATGTCCTTAGAATTAAGTGTTTCTAACGTAGAATGACCGGCGAAATCCAAATTTGCAAGAATCAAGTCGCTACGACTAACCGTTCGGAAGATATCGGCAAAAATTTAACCTCGTCAAAATTTATTAAAACCAAATAATCTTCATTATTTTCCTTCTATTCAGGCTTATGTCCTCAGAATTAAGTGTTTCTAACGTAGAATGACCGGCGAAATCCAAATTTGCAAGAATCAAGTCGCTACGACTAACCGTTCGGAAGATATCGGCAAAAATTTAACCTCGTCAAAATTTATTAAAACCAAATAATCTTCATTATTTTCCTTCTATTCAGGCTTATGTCCTTAGAATTAAGTGTTTCTAACGTAGAATGACCGGCGAAATCCAAATTTGCAAGAATCAAGTCGCTACGACTAACCGTTCGGAAGATATCGGCAAAAATTTAACCTCGTCAAAATTTATTAAAACCAAATAATCTTCATTATTTTCCTTCTATTCAGGCTTATGTCCTTAGAATTAAGTGTTTCTAACGTAGAATGACCGGCGGAATCCAAATTTGCAAGAATCAAGTCGCTACGACTAACCGTTCGGAAGATATCGGCAAAAATTTAACCTCGTCAAAATTTATTAAAACCAAATAATCTTCATTATTTTCCTTCTATTCAGGCTTATGTCCTTAGAATTAAGTGTTTCTAACGTAGAATGACCGGCGAAATCCAAATTTGCAAGAATCAAGTCGCTACGACTAACCGTTCGGAAGATATCGGCAAAAATTTAACCTCGTCAAAATTTATTAAAACCAAATAATCTTCATTATTTTCCTTCTATTCAGGCTTATGTCCTTAGAATTAAGTGTTTCTAACGTAGAATGACTGGCGGACTCCAAATTTGCAAGAATCAAGTCGCTACGACTAACCGTTCGGAAGATATCGGCAAAAATTTAGCTTCGTCAAAATTTATTAAAACCAAATAATCTTCATTATTTTCCTTCTATTCAGGCTTATGTCCTTAGAATTAAGTGTTTCTAACGTAGAATGACCGGCGGAATCCAAATTTGCAAGAATCAAGTCGCTACGACTAACCGTTCGGAAGATATCGGCAAAAATTTAGCTTCGTCAAAATTTATTAAAACCAAATAATCTTCATTATTTTCCTTCTATTCAGGCTTATGTCCTTAGAATTAAGTGTTTCTAACGTAGAATGACTGGCGGACTCCAAATTTGCAAGAATCAAGTCGCTACGACTAACCGTTCGGAAGATATCGGCAAAAATTTAACCTCGTCAAAATTTATTAAAACCAAATAATCTTCATTATTTTCCTTCTATTCAGGCTTATGTCCTTAGAATTAAGTGTTTCTAACGTAGAATGACCGGCGGAATCCAAATTTGCAAGAATCAAGTCGCTACGACTAACCGTTCGGAAGATATCGGCAAAAATTTAACCTCGTCAAAATTTATTAAAACCAAATAATCTTCATTATTTTCCTTCTATTCAGGCTTATGTCCTTAGAATTAAGTGTTTCTAACGTAGAATGACTGGCGGACTCCAAATTTGCAAGAATCAAGTCGCTACGACTAACCGTTCGGAAGATATCGGCAAAAATTTAACCTCGTCAAAATTTATTAAAACCAAATAATCTTCATTATTTTCCTTCTATTCAGGCTTATGTCCTTAGAATTAAGTGTTTCTAACGTAGAATGACCGGCGGAATCCAAATTTGCAAGAATCAAGTCGCTACGACTAACCGTTCGGAAGATATCGGCAAAAATTTAACCTCGTCAAAATTTATTAAAACCAAATAATCTTCATTATTTTCCTTCTATTCAGGCTTATGTCCTTAGAATTAAGTGTTTCTAACGTAGAATGACCGGCGAAATCCAAATTTGCAAGAATCAAGTCGCTACGACTAACCGTTCGGAAGATATCGGCAAAAATTTAGCTTCGTCAAAATTTATTAAAACCAAATAATCTTCATTATTTTCCTTCTATTCAGGCTTATGTCCTTAGAATTAAGTGTTTCTAACGTAGAATGACCGGCGGAATCCAAATTTGCAAGAATCAAGTCGCTACGACTAACCGTTCGGAAGATATCGGCAAAAATTTAGCTTCGTCAAAATTTATTAAAACCAAATAATCTTCATTATTTTCCTTCTATTCAGGCTTATGTCCTTAGAATTAAGTGTTTCTAACGTAGAATGACCGGCGGAATCCAAATTTGCAAGAATCAAGTCGCTACGACTAACCGTTCGGAAGATATCGGCAAAAATTTAGCTTCGTCAAAATTTATTAAAACCAAATAATCTTCATTATTTTCCTTCTATTCAGGCTTATGTCCTTAGAATTAAGTGTTTCTAACGTAGAATGACTGGCGGACTCCAAATTTGCAAGAATCAAGTCGCTACGACTAACCGTTCGGAAGATATCGGCAAAAATTTAACCTCGTCAAAATTTATTAAAACCAAATAATCTTCATTATTTTCCTTCTATTCAGGCTTATGTCCTTAGAATTAAGTGTTTCTAACGTAGAATGACCGGCGGAATCCAAATTTGCAAGAATCAAGTCGCTACGACTAACCGTTCGGAAGATATCGGCAAAAATTTAACCTCGTCAAAATTTATTAAAACCAAATAATCTTCATTATTTTCCTTCTATTCAGGCTTATGTCCTTAGAATTAAGTGTTTCTAACGTAGAATGACTGGCGGACTCCAAATTTGCAAGAATCAAGTCGCTACGACTAACCGTTCGGAAGATATCGGCAAAAATTTAACCTCGTCAAAATTTATTAAAACCAAATAATCTTCATTATTTTCCTTCTATTCAGGCTTATGTCCTTAGAATTAAGTGTTTCTAACGTAGAATGACCGGCGGAATCCAAATTTGCAAGAATCAAGTCGCTACGACTAACCGTTCGGAAGATATCGGCAAAAATTTAACCTCGTCAAAATTTATTAAAACCAAATAATCTTCATTATTTTCCTTCTATTCAGGCTTATGTCCTTAGAATTAAGTGTTTCTAACGTAGAATGACCGGCGAAATCCAAATTTGCAAGAATCAAGTCGCTACGACTAACCGTTCGGAAGATATCGGCAAAAATTTAGCTTCGTCAAAATTTATTAAAACCAAATAATCTTCATTATTTTCCTTCTATTCAGGCTTATGTCCTTAGAATTAAGTGTTTCTAACGTAGAATGACCGGCGGAATCCAAATTTGCAAGAATCAAGTCGCTACGACTAACCGTTCGGAAGATATCGGCAAAAATTTAACCTCGTCAAAATTTATTAAAACCAAATAATCTTCATTATTTTCCTTCTATTCAGGCTTATGTCCTTAGAATTAAGTGTTTCTAACGTAGAATGACTGGCGGACTCCAAATTTGCAAGAATCAAGTCGCTACGACTAACCGTTCGGAAGATATCGGCAAAAATTTAACCTCGTCAAAATTTATTAAAACCAAATAATCTTCATTATTTTCCTTCTATTCAGGCTTATGTCCTTAGAATTAAGTGTTTCTAACGTAGAATGACCGGCGGAATCCAAATTTGCAAGAATCAAGTCGCTACGACTAACCGTTCGGAAGATATCGGCAAAAATTTAACCTCGTCAAAATTTATTAAAACCAAATAATCTTCATTATTTTCCTTCTATTCAGGCTTATGTCCTTAGAATTAAGTGTTTCTAACGTAGAATGACCGGCGGAATCCAAATTTGCAAGAATCAAGTCGCTACGACTAACCGTTCGGAAGATATCGGCAAAAATTTAACCTCGTCAAAATTTATTAAAACCAAATAATCTTCATTATTTTCCTTCTATTCAGGCTTATGTCCTTAGAATTAAGTGTTTCTAACGTAGAATGACCGGCGAAATCCAAATTTGCAAGAATCAAGTCGCTACGACTAACCGTTCGGAAGATATCGGCAAAAATTTAACCTCGTCAAAATTTATTAAAACCAAATAATCTTCATTATTTTCCTTCTATTCAGGCTTATGTCCTTAGAATTAAGTGTTTCTAACGTAGAATGACCGGCGAAATCCAAATTTGCAAGAATCAAGTCGCTACGACTAACCGTTCGGAAGATATCGGCAAAAATTTAACCTCGTCAAAATTTATTAAAACCAAATAATCTTCATTATTTTCCTTCTATTCAGGCTTATGTCCTTAGAATTAAGTGTTTCTAACGTAGAATGACCGGCGAAATCCAAATTTGCAAGAATCAAGTCGCTACGACTAACCGTTCGGAAGATATCGGCAAAAATTTAACCTCGTCAAAATTTATTAAAACCAAATAATCTTCATTATTTTCCTTCTATTCAGGCTTATGTCCTTAGAATTAAGTGTTTCTAACGTAGAATGACCGGCGAAATCCAAATTTGCAAGAATCAAGTCGCTACGACTAACCGTTCGGAAGATATCGGCAAAAATTTAACCTCGTCAAAATTTATTAAAACCAAATAATCTTCATTATTTTCCTTCTATTCAGGCTTATGTCCTTAGAATTAAGTGTTTCTAACGTAGAATGACCGGCGAAATCCAAATTTGCAAGAATCAAGTCGCTACGACTAACCGTTCGGAAGATATCGGCAAAAATTTAACCTCGTCAAAATTTATTAAAACCAAATAATCTTCATTATTTTCCTTCTATTCAGGCTTATGTCCTTAGAATTAAGTGTTTCTAACGTAGAATGACCGGCGAAATCCAAATTTGCAAGAATCAAGTCGCTACGACTAACCGTTCGGAAGATATCGGCAAAAATTTAACCTCGTCAAAATTTATTAAAACCAAATAATCTTCATTATTTTCCTTCTATTCAGGCTTATGTCCTTAGAATTAAGTGTTTCTAACGTAGAATGACCGGCGAAATCCAAATTTGCAAGAATCAAGTCGCTACGACTAACCGTTCGGAAGATATCGGCAAAAATTTAACCTCGTCAAAATTTATTAAAACCAAATAATCTTCATTATTTTCCTTCTATTCAGGCTTATGT
This sequence comes from Tribolium castaneum, assembly GCF_031307605.1. Lineage (NCBI taxonomy): Eukaryota > Metazoa > Arthropoda > Insecta > Coleoptera > Tenebrionidae > Tribolium > Tribolium castaneum. Next base: position 16,013 of record NW_026986640.1, on the reverse strand, counting down.
CCTTAGAATTAAGTGTTTCTAACGTAGAATGACCGGCGAAATCCAAATTTGCAAGAATCAAGTCGCTACGACTAACCGTTCGGAAGATATCGGCAAAAATTTAACCTCGTCAAAATTTATTAAAACCAAATAATCTTCATTATTTTCCTTCTATTCAGGCTTATGTCCTTAGAATTAAGTGTTTCTAACGTAGAATGACCGGCGAAATCCAAATTTGCAAGAATCAAGTCGCTACGACTAACCGTTCGGAAGATATCGGCAAAAATTTAACCTCGTCAAAATTTATTAAAACCAAATAATCTTCATTATTTTCCTTCTATTCAGGCTTATGTCCTTAGAATTAAGTGTTTCTAACGTAGAATGACCGGCGGAATCCAAATTTGCAAGAATCAAGTCGCTACGACTAACCGTTCGGAAGATATCGGCAAAAATTTAACCTCGTCAAAATTTATTAAAACCAAATAATCTTCATTATTTTCCTTCTATTCAGGCTTATGTCCTTAGAATTAAGTGTTTCTAACGTAGAATGACCGGCGGAATCCAAATTTGCAAGAATCAAGTCGCTACGACTAACCGTTCGGAAGATATCGGCAAAAATTTAACCTCGTCAAAATTTATTAAAACCAAATAATCTTCATTATTTTCCTTCTATTCAGGCTTATGTCCTTAGAATTAAGTGTTTCTAACGTAGAATGACCGGCGAAATCCAAATTTGCAAGAATCAAGTCGCTACGACTAACCGTTCGGAAGATATCGGCAAAAATTTAACCTCGTCAAAATTTATTAAAACCAAATAATCTTCATTATTTTCCTTCTATTCAGGCTTATGTCCTTAGAATTAAGTGTTTCTAACGTAGAATGACCGGCGGAATCCAAATTTGCAAGAATCAAGTCGCTACGACTAACCGTTCGGAAGATATCGGCAAAAATTTAGCTTCGTCAAAATTTATTAAAACCAAATAATCTTCATTATTTTCCTTCTATTCAGGCTTATGTCCTTAGAATTAAGTGTTTCTAACGTAGAATGACCGGCGGACTCCAAATTTGCAAGAATCAAGTCGCTACGACTAACCGTTCGGAAGATATCGGCAAAAATTTAACCTCGTCAAAATTTATTAAAACCAAATAATCTTCATTATTTTCCTTCTATTCAGGCTTATGTCCTTAGAATTAAGTGTTTCTAACGTAGAATGACCGGCGGAATCCAAATTTGCAAGAATCAAGTCGATACGACTAACCGTTCGGAAGATATCGGCAAAAATTTAGCTTCGTCAAAATTTATTAAAACCAAATAATCTTCATTATTTTCCTTCTATTCAAGCTTATGTCCTTAGAATTAAGTGTTTCTAACGTAGAATGACCGGCGGACTCCAAATTTGCAAGAATCAAGTCGCTACGACTAACCGTTCGGAAGATATCGGCAAAAATTTAACCTCGTCAAAATTTATTAAAACCAAATAATCTTCATTATTTTCCTTCTATTCAGGCTTATGTCCTTAGAATTAAGTGTTTCTAACGTAGAATGACCGGCGGAATCCAAATTTGCAAGAATCAAGTCGATACGACTAACCGTTCGGAAGATATCGGCAAAAATTTAACCTCGTCAAAATTTATTAAAACCAAATAATCTTCATTATTTTCCTTCTATTCAGGCTTATGTCCTTAGAATTAAGTGTTTCTAACGTAGAATGACCGGCGAAATCCAAATTTGCAAGAATCAAGTCGCTACGACTAACCGTTCGGAAGATATCGGCAAAAATTTAACCTCGTCAAAATTTATTAAAACCAAATAATCTTCATTATTTTCCTTCTATTCAGGCTTATGTCCTTAGAATTAAGTGTTTCTAACGTAGAATGACCGGCGGAATCCAAATTTGCAAGAATCAAGTCGATACGACTAACCGTTCGGAAGATATCGGCAAAAATTTAGCTTCGTCAAAATTTATTAAAACCAAATAATCTTCATTATTTTCCTTCTATTCAGGCTTATGTCCTTAGAATTAAGTGTTTCTAACGTAGAATGACCGGCGGACTCCAAATTTGCAAGAATCAAGTCGCTACGACTAACCGTTCGGAAGATATCGGCAAAAATTTAACCTCGTCAAAATTTATTAAAACCAAATAATCTTCATTATTTTCCTTCTATTCAGGCTTATGTCCTTAGAATTAAGTGTTTCTAACGTAGAATGACCGGCGGAATCCAAATTTGCAAGAATCAAGTCGATACGACTAACCGTTCGGAAGATATCGGCAAAAATTTAACCTCGTCAAAATTTATTAAAACCAAATAATCTTCATTATTTTCCTTCTATTCAGGCTTATGTCCTTAGAATTAAGTGTTTCTAACGTAGAATGACCGGCGGAATCCAAATTTGCAAGAATCAAGTCGCTACGACTAACCGTTCGGAAGATATCGGCAAAAATTTAACCTCGTCAAAATTTATTAAAACCAAATAATCTTCATTATTTTCCTTCTATTCAGGCTTATGTCCTTAGAATTAAGTGTTTCTAACGTAGAATGACCGGCGGAATCCAAATTTGCAAGAATCAAGTCGATACGACTAACCGTTCGGAAGATATCGGCAAAAATTTAGCTTCGTCAAAATTTATTAAAACCAAATAATCTTCATTATTTTCCTTCTATTCAGGCTTATGTCCTTAGAATTAAGTGTTTCTAACGTAGAATGACCGGCGGACTCCAAATTTGCAAGAATCAAGTCGCTACGACTAACCGTTCGGAAGATATCGGCAAAAATTTAACCTCGTCAAAATTTATTAAAACCAAATAATCTTCATTATTTTCCTTCTATTCAGGCTTATGTCCTTAGAATTAAGTGTTTCTAACGTAGAATGACCGGCGAAATCCAAATTTGCAAGAATCAAGTCGCTACGACTAACCGTTCGGAAGATATCGGCAAAAATTTAACCTCGTCAAAATTTATTAAAACCAAATAATCTTCATTATTTTCCTTCTATTCAGGCTTATGTCCTTAGAATTAAGTGTTTCTAACGTAGAATGACCGGCGAAATCCAAATTTGCAAGAATCAAGTCGCTACGACTAACCGTTCGGAAGATATCGGCAAAAATTTAGCTTCGTCAAAATTTATTAAAACCAAATAATCTTCATTATTTTCCTTCTATTCAGGCTTATGTCCTTAGAATTAAGTGTTTCTAACGTAGAATGACCGGCGGAATCCAAATTTGCAAGAATCAAGTCGCTACGACTAACCGTTCGGAAGATATCGGCAAAAATTTAACCTCGTCAAAATTTATTAAAACCAAATAATCTTCATTATTTTCCTTCTATTCAGGCTTATGTCCTTAGAATTAAGTGTTTCTAACGTAGAATGACTGGCGGACTCCAAATTTGCAAGAATCAAGTCGCTACGACTAACCGTTCGGAAGATATCGGCAAAAATTTAACCTCGTCAAAATTTATTAAAACCAAATAATCTTCATTATTTTCCTTCTATTCAGGCTTATGTCCTTAGAATTAAGTGTTTCTAACGTAGAATGACCGGCGGAATCCAAATTTGCAAGAATCAAGTCGCTACGACTAACCGTTCGGAAGATATCGGCAAAAATTTAACCTCGTCAAAATTTATTAAAACCAAATAATCTTCATTATTTTCCTTCTATTCAGGCTTATGTCCTTAGAATTAAGTGTTTCTAACGTAGAATGACCGGCGAAATCCAAATTTGCAAGAATCAAGTCGCTACGACTAACCGTTCGGAAGATATCGGCAAAAATTTAACCTCGTCAAAATTTATTAAAACCAAATAATCTTCATTATTTTCCTTCTATTCAGGCTTATGTCCTTAGAATTAAGTGTTTCTAACGTAGAATGACCGGCGGAATCCAAATTTGCAAGAATCAAGTCGCTACGACTAACCGTTCGGAAGATATCGGCAAAAATTTAGCTTCGTCAAAATTTATTAAAACCAAATAATCTTCATTATTTTCCTTCTATTCAGGCTTATGTCCTTAGAATTAAGTGTTTCTAACGTAGAATGACCGGCGGAATCCAAATTTGCAAGAATCAAGTCGCTACGACTAACCGTTCGGAAGATATCGGCAAAAATTTAACCTCGTCAAAATTTATTAAAACCAAATAATCTTCATTATTTTCCTTCTATTCAGGCTTATGTCCTTAGAATTAAGTGTTTCTAACGTAGAATGACTGGCGGACTCCAAATTTGCAAGAATCAAGTCGCTACGACTAACCGTTCGGAAGATATCGGCAAAAATTTAGCTTCGTCAAAATTTATTAAAACCAAATAATCTTCATTATTTTCCTTCTATTCAGGCTTATGTCCTTAGAATTAAGTGTTTCTAACGTAGAATGACTGGCGGACTCCAAATTTGCAAGAATCAAGTCGCTACGACTAACCGTTCGGAAGATATCGGCAAAAATTTAACCTCGTCAAAATTTATTAAAACCAAATAATCTTCATTATTTTCCTTCTATTCAGGCTTATGTCCTTAGAATTAAGTGTTTCTAACGTAGAATGACTGGCGGACTCCAAATTTGCAAGAATCAAGTCGCTACGACTAACCGTTCGGAAGATATCGGCAAAAATTTAACCTCGTCAAAATTTATTAAAACCAAATAATCTTCATTATTTTCCTTCTATTCAGGCTTATGTCCTTAGAATTAAGTGTTTCTAACGTAGAATGACTGGCGGACTCCAAATTTGCAAGAATCAAGTCGCTACGACTAACCGTTCGGAAGATATCGGCAAAAATTTAACCTCGTCAAAATTTATTAAAACCAAATAATCTTCATTATTTTCCTTCTATTCAGGCTTATGTCCTTAGAATTAAGTGTTTCTAACGTAGAATGACCGGCGGAATCCAAATTTGCAAGAATCAAGTCGCTACGACTAACCGTTCGGAAGATATCGGCAAAAATTTAACCTCGTCAAAATTTATTAAAACCAAATAATCTTCATTATTTTCCTTCTATTCAGGCTTATGTCCTTAGAATTAAGTGTTTCTAACGTAGAATGACCGGCGAAATCCAAATTTGCAAGAATCAAGTCGCTACGACTAACCGTTCGGAAGATATCGGCAAAAATTTAACCTCGTCAAAATTTATTAAAACCAAATAATCTTCATTATTTTCCTTCTATTCAGGCTTATGTCCTTAGAATTAAGTGTTTCTAACGTAGAATGACCGGCGGAATCCAAATTTGCAAGAATCAAGTCGCTACGACTAACCGTTCGGAAGATATCGGCAAAAATTTAGCTTCGTCAAAATTTATTAAAACCAAATAATCTTCATTATTTTCCTTCTATTCAGGCTTATGTCCTTAGAATTAAGTGTTTCTAACGTAGAATGACCGGCGGAATCCAAATTTGCAAGAATCAAGTCGCTACGACTAACCGTTCGGAAGATATCGGCAAAAATTTAACCTCGTCAAAATTTATTAAAACCAAATAATCTTCATTATTTTCCTTCTATTCAGGCTTATGTCCTTAGAATTAAGTGTTTCTAACGTAGAATGACTGGCGGACTCCAAATTTGCAAGAATCAAGTCGCTACGACTAACCGTTCGGAAGATATCGGCAAAAATTTAGCTTCGTCAAAATTTATTAAAACCAAATAATCTTCATTATTTTCCTTCTATTCAGGCTTATGTCCTTAGAATTAAGTGTTTCTAACGTAGAATGACTGGCGGACTCCAAATTTGCAAGAATCAAGTCGCTACGACTAACCGTTCGGAAGATATCGGCAAAAATTTAACCTCGTCAAAATTTATTAAAACCAAATAATCTTCATTATTTTCCTTCTATTCAGGCTTATGTCCTTAGAATTAAGTGTTTCTAACGTAGAATGACTGGCGGACTCCAAATTTGCAAGAATCAAGTCGCTACGACTAACCGTTCGGAAGATATCGGCAAAAATTTAACCTCGTCAAAATTTATTAAAACCAAATAATCTTCATTATTTTCCTTCTATTCAGGCTTATGTCCTTAGAATTAAGTGTTTCTAACGTAGAATGACCGGCGAAATCCAAATTTGCAAGAATCAAGTCGCTACGACTAACCGTTCGGAAGATATCGGCAAAAATTTAACCTCGTCAAAATTTATTAAAACCAAATAATCTTCATTATTTTCCTTCTATTCAGGCTTATGTCCTTAGAATTAAGTGTTTCTAACGTAGAATGACCGGCGAAATCCAAATTTGCAAGAATCAAGTCGCTACGACTAACCGTTCGGAAGATATCGGCAAAAATTTAACCTCGTCAAAATTTATTAAAACCAAATAATCTTCATTATTTTCCTTCTATTCAGGCTTATGTCCTTAGAATTAAGTGTTTCTAACGTAGAATGACCGGCGGAATCCAAATTTGCAAGAATCAAGTCGCTACGACTAACCGTTCGGAAGATATCGGCAAAAATTTAACCTCGTCAAAATTTATTAAAACCAAATAATCTTCATTATTTTCCTTCTATTCAGGCTTATGTCCTTAGAATTAAGTGTTTCTAACGTAGAATGACCGGCGAAATCCAAATTTGCAAGAATCAAGTCGCTACGACTAACCGTTCGGAAGATATCGGCAAAAATTTAACCTCGTCAAAATTTATTAAAACCAAATAATCTTCATTATTTTCCTTCTATTCAGGCTTATGTCCTTAGAATTAAGTGTTTCTAACGTAGAATGACTGGCGGACTCCAAATTTGCAAGAATCAAGTCGCTACGACTAACCGTTCGGAAGATATCGGCAAAAATTTAGCTTCGTCAAAATTTATTAAAACCAAATAATCTTCATTATTTTCCTTCTATTCAGGCTTATGTCCTTAGAATTAAGTGTTTCTAACGTAGAATGACCGGCGGAATCCAAATTTGCAAGAATCAAGTCGCTACGACTAACCGTTCGGAAGATATCGGCAAAAATTTAACCTCGTCAAAATTTATTAAAACCAAATAATCTTCATTATTTTCCTTCTATTCAGGCTTATGTCCTTAGAATTAAGTGTTTCTAACGTAGAATGACCGGCGAAATCCAAATTTGCAAGAATCAAGTCGCTACGACTAACCGTTCGGAAGATATCGGCAAAAATTTAACCTCGTCAAAATTTATTAAAACCAAATAATCTTCATTATTTTCCTTCTATTCAGGCTTATGTCCTTAGAATTAAGTGTTTCTAACGTAGAATGACCGGCGAAATCCAAATTTGCAAGAATCAAGTCGCTACGACTAACCGTTCGGAAGATATCGGCAAAAATTTAACCTCGTCAAAATTTATTAAAACCAAATAATCTTCATTATTTTCCTTCTATTCAGGCTTATGTCCTTAGAATTAAGTGTTTCTAACGTAGAATGACCGGCGAAATCCAAATTTGCAAGAATCAAGTCGCTACGACTAACCGTTCGGAAGATATCGGCAAAAATTTAGCTTCGTCAAAATTTATTAAAACCAAATAATCTTCATTATTTTCCTTCTATTCAGGCTTATGTCCTTAGAATTAAGTGTTTCTAACGTAGAATGACCGGCGGAATCCAAATTTGCAAGAATCAAGTCGCTACGACTAACCGTTCGGAAGATATCGGCAAAAATTTAACCTCGTCAAAATTTATTAAAACCAAATAATCTTCATTATTTTCCTTCTATTCAGGCTTATGTCCTTAGAATTAAGTGTTTCTAACGTAGAATGACCGGCGAAATCCAAATTTGCAAGAATCAAGTCGCTACGACTAACCGTTCGGAAGATATCGGCAAAAATTTAACCTCGTCAAAATTTATTAAAACCAAATAATCTTCATTATTTTCCTTCTATTCAGGCTTATGTCCTTAGAATTAAGTGTTTCTAACGTAGAATGACCGGCGGAATCCAAATTTGCAAGAATCAAGTCGCTACGACTAACCGTTCGGAAGATATCGGCAAAAATTTAACCTCGTCAAAATTTATTAAAACCAAATAATCTTCATTATTTTCCTTCTATTCAGGCTTATGTCCTTAGAATTAAGTGTTTCTAACGTAGAATGACCGGCGAAATCCAAATTTGCAAGAATCAAGTCGCTACGACTAACCGTTCGGAAGATATCGGCAAAAATTTAACCTCGTCAAAATTTATTAAAACCAAATATCTTCATTATTTTCCTTCTATTCAGGCTTATGTCCTTAGAATTAAGTGTTTCTAACGTAGAATGACCGGCGAAATCCAAATTTGCAAGAATCAAGTCGCTACGACTAACCGTTCGGAAGATATCGGCAAAATTTAACCTCGTCAAAATTTATTAAAACCAAATAATCTTCATTATTTTCCTTCTATTCAGGCTTATGTCCTTAGAATTAAGTGTTTCTAACGTAGAATGACCGGCGGAATCCAAATTTGCAAGAATCAAGTCGCTACGACTAACCGTTCGGAGATATCGACGGCAAAAATTTAGCTTCGTCAAAATTTATTAAAACCAAATAATCTTCATTATTTTCCTTCTATTCAGGCTTATGTCCTTAGAATTAAGTGTTTCTAACGTAGAATGACCGGCGGAATCCAAATTTGCAAGAATCAAGTCGCTACGACTAACCGTTCGGAAGATATCGGCAAAAATTTAGCTTCGTCAAAATTTATTAAAACCAAATAATCTTCATTATTTTCCTTCTATTCAGGCTTATGTCCTTAGAATTAAGTGTTTCTAACGTAGAATGACCGGCGAAATCCAAATTTGCAAGAATCAAGTCGCTACGACTAACCGTTCGGAAGATATCGGCAAAAATTTAACCTCGTCAAAATTTATTAAAACCAAATAATCTTCATTATTTTCCTTCTATTCAGGCTTATGTCCTTAGAATTAAGTGTTTCTAACGTAGAATGACCGGCGAAATCCAAATTTGCAAGAATCAAGTCGCTACGACTAACCGTTCGGAAGATATCGGCAAAAATTTAACCTCGTCAAAATTTATTAAAACCAAATAATCTTCATTATTTTCCTTCTATTCAGGCTTATGTCCTTAGAATTAAGTGTTTCTAACGTAGAATGACCGGCGAAATCCAAATTTGCAAGAATCAAGTCGCTACGACTAACCGTTCGGAAGATATCGGCAAAAATTTAGCTTCGTCAAAATTTATTAAAACCAAATAATCTTCATTATTTTCCTTCTATTCAGGCTTATGTCCTTAGAATTAAGTGTTTCTAACGTAGAATGACCGGCGGAATCCAAATTTGCAAGAATCAAGTCGCTACGACTAACCGTTCGGAAGATATCGGCAAAAATTTAACCTCGTCAAAATTTATTAAAACCAAATAATCTTCATTATTTTCCTTCTATTCAGGCTTATGTCCTTAGAATTAAGTGTTTCTAACGTAGAATGACTGGCGGACTCCAAATTTGCAAGAATCAAGTCGCTACGACTAACCGTTCGGAAGATATCGGCAAAAATTTAACCTCGTCAAAATTTATTAAAACCAAATAATCTTCATTATTTTCCTTCTATTCAGGCTTATGTCCTTAGAATTAAGTGTTTCTAACGTAGAATGACCGGCGGAATCCAAATTTGCAAGAATCAAGTCGCTACGACTAACCGTTCGGAAGATATCGGCAAAAATTTAACCTCGTCAAAATTTATTAAAACCAAATAATCTTCATTATTTTCCTTCTATTCAGGCTTATGTCCTTAGAATTAAGTGTTTCTAACGTAGAATGACCGGCGAAATCCAAATTTGCAAGAATCAAGTCGCTACGACTAACCGTTCGGAAGATATCGGCAAAAATTTAACCTCGTCAAAATTTATTAAAACCAAATAATCTTCATTATTTTCCTTCTATTCAGGCTTATGTCCTTAGAATTAAGTGTTTCTAACGTAGAATGACCGGCGAAATCCAAATTTGCAAGAATCAAGTCGCTACGACTAACCGTTCGGAAGATATCGGCAAAAATTTAACCTCGTCAAAATTTATTAAAACCAAATAATCTTCATTATTTTCCTTCTATTCAGGCTTATGTCCTTAGAATTAAGTGTTTCTAACGTAGAATGACCGGCGGAATCCAAATTTGCAAGAATCAAGTCGCTACGACTAACCGTTCGGAAGATATCGGCAAAAATTTAACCTCGTCAAAATTTATTAAAACCAAATAATCTTCATTATTTTCCTTCTATTCAGGCTTATGTCCTTAGAATTAAGTGTTTCTAACGTAGAATGACCGGCGAAATCCAAATTTGCAAGAATCAAGTCGCTACGACTAACCGTTCGGAAGATATCGGCAAAAATTTAACCTCGTCAAAATTTATTAAAACCAAATAATCTTCATTATTTTCCTTCTATTCAGGCTTATGTCCTTAGAATTAAGTGTTTCTAACGTAGAATGACCGGCGAAATCCAAATTTGCAAGAATCAAGTCGCTACGACTAACCGTTCGGAAGATATCGGCAAAAATTTAGCTTCGTCAAAATTTATTAAAACCAAATAATCTTCATTATTTTCCTTCTATTCAGGCTTATGTCCTTAGAATTAAGTGTTTCTAACGTAGAATGACCGGCGGAATCCAAATTTGCAAGAATCAAGTCGCTACGACTAACCGTTCGGAAGATATCGGCAAAAATTTAACCTCGTCAAAATTTATTAAAACCAAATAATCTTCATTATTTTCCTTCTATTCAGGCTTATGTCCTTAGAATTAAGTGTTTCTAACGTAGAATGACTGGCGGACTCCAAATTTGCAAGAATCAAGTCGCTACGACTAACCGTTCGGAAGATATCGGCAAAAATTTAACCTCGTCAAAATTTATTAAAACCAAATAATCTTCATTATTTTCCTTCTATTCAGGCTTATGTCCTTAGAATTAAGTGTTTCTAACGTAGAATGACCGGCGGAATCCAAATTTGCAAGAATCAAGTCGCTACGACTAACCGTTCGGAAGATATCGGCAAAAATTTAACCTCGTCAAAATTTATTAAAACCAAATAATCTTCATTATTTTCCTTCTATTCAGCTTATGTCCTTAGAATTAAGTGTTTCTAACGTAGAATGACCGGCGAAATCCAAATTTGCAAGAATCAAGTCGCTACGACTAACCGTTCGGAAGATATCGGCAAAAATTTAACCTCGTCAAAATTTATTAAAACCAAATAATCTTCATTATTTTCCTTCTATTCAGGCTTATGTCCTTAGAATTAAGTGTTTCTAACGTAGAATGACCGGCGGAATCCAAATTTGCAAGAATCAAGTCGCTACGACTAACCGTTCGGAAGATATCGGCAAAAATTTAACCTCGTCAAAATTTATTAAAACCAAATAATCTTCATTATTTTCCTTCTATTCAGGCTTATGTCCTTAGAATTAAGTGTTTCTAACGTAGAATGACCGGCGAAATCCAAATTTGCAAGAATCAAGTCGCTACGACTAACCGTTCGGAAGATATCGGCAAAAATTTAACCTCGTCAAAATTTATTAAAACCAAATAATCTTCATTATTTTCCTTCTATTCAGGCTTATGTCCTTAGAATTAAGTGTTTCTAACGTAGAATGACTGGCGGACTCCAAATTTGCAAGAATCAAGTCGCTACGACTAACCGTTCGGAAGATATCGGCAAAAATTTAAGCTTCGTCAAAATTTATTAAAACCAAATAATCTTCATTATTTTCCTTCTATTCAGGCTTATGTCCTTAGAATTAAGTGTTTCTAACGTAGAATGACCGGCGGAATCCAAATTTGCAAGAATCAAGTCGCTACGACTAACCGTTCGGAAGATATCGGCAAAAATTTAACCTCGTCAAAATTTATTAAAACCAAATAATCTTCATTATTTTCCTTCTATTCAGGCTTATGTCCTTAGAATTAAGTGTTTCTAACGTAGAATGACCGGCGAAATCCAAATTTGCAAGAATCAAGTCGCTACGACTAACCGTTCGGAAGATATCGGCAAAAAATTTAACCTCGTCAAAATTTATTAAAACCAAATAATCTTCATTATTTTCCTTCTATTCAGGCTTATGTCCTTAGAATTAAGTGTTTCTAACGTAGAATGACCGGCGGAATCCAAATTTGCAAGAATCAAGTCGCTACGACTAACCGTTCGGAAGATATCGGCAAAATTTAACCTCGTCAAAATTTATTAAAACCAAATAATCTTCATTATTTTCCTTCTATTCAGGCTTATGTCCTTAGAATTAAGTGTTTCTAACGTAGAATGACCGGCGAAATCCAAATTTGCAAGAATCAAGTCGCTACGACTAACCGTTCGGAAGATATCGGCAAAAATTTAACCTCGTCAAAATTTATTAAAACCAAATAATCTTCATTATTTTCCTTCTATTCAGGCTTATGTCCTTAGAATTAAGTGTTTCTAACGTAGAATGACCGGCGAAATCCAAATTTGCAAGAATCAAGTCGCTACGACTAACCGTTCGGAAGATATCGGCAAAAATTTAACCTCGTCAAAATTTATTAAAACCAAATAATCTTCATTATTTTCCTTCTATTCAGGCTTATGTCCTTAGAATTAAGTGTTTCTAACGTAGAATGACCGGCGAATCCAAATTTGCAAGAATCAAGTCGCTACGACTAACCGTTCGGAAGATATCGGCAAAAATTTAACCTCGTCAAAATTTATTAAAACCAAATAATCTTCATTATTTTCCTTCTATTCAGGCTTATGTCCTTAGAATTAAGTGTTTCTAACGTAGAATGACCGGCGGAATCCAAATTTGCAAGAATCAAGTCGCTACGACTAACCGTTCGGAAGATATCGGCAAAAATTTAGCCTCGTCAAAATTTATTAAAACCAAATAATCTTCATTATTTTCCTTCTATTCAGGCTTATGTCCTTAGAATTAAGTGTTTCTAACGTAGAATGACCGGCGGAATCCAAATTTGCAAGAATCAAGTCGCTACGACTAACCGTTCGGAAGATATCGGCAAAAATTTAACCTCGTCAAAATTTATTAAAACCAAATAATCTTCATTATTTTCCTTCTATTCAGGCTTATGTCCTTAGAATTAAGTGTTTCTAACGTAGAATGACCGGCGAATCCAAATTTGCAAGAATCAAGTCGCTACGACTAACCGTTCGGAAGATATCGGCAAAAATTTAACCTCGTCAAAATTTATTAAAACCAAATAATCTTCATTATTTTCCTTCTATTCAGGCTTATGTCCTTAGAATTAAGTGTTTCTAACGTAGAATGACCGGCGGAATCCAAATTTGCAAGAATCAAGTCGCTACGACTAACCGTTCGGAAGATATCGGCAAAAATTTAACCTCGTCAAAATTTATTAAAACCAAATAATCTTCATTATTTTCCTTCTATTCAGGCTTATGTCCTTAGAATTAAGTGTTTCTAACGTAGAATGACCGGGCGGAAATCCAAATTTGCAAGAATCAAGTCGCTACGACTAACCGTTCGGAAGATATCGGCAAAAATTTAACCTCGTCAAAATTTATTAAAACCAAATAATCTTCATTATTTTCCTTCTATTCAGGCTTATGTCCTTAGAATTAAGTGTTTCTAACGTAGAATGACCGGCGGAATCCAAATTTGCAAGAATCAAGTCGCTACGACTAACCGTTCGGAGATATCGGCAAAAATTTAACCTCGTCAAAATTTATTAAAACCAAATAATCTTCATTATTTTCCTTCTATTCAGGCTTATGTCCTTAGAATTAAGTGTTTCTAACGTAGAATGACCGGCGAAATCCAAATTTGCAAGAATCAAGTCGCTACGACTAACCGTTCGGAAGATATCGGCAAAAATTTAACCTCGTCAAAATTTATTAAAACCAAATAATCTTCATTATTTTCCTTCTATTCAGGCTTATGTCCTTAGAATTAAGTGTTTCTAACGTAGAATGACCGGCGAAATCCAAATTTGCAAGAATCAAGTCGCTACGACTAACCGTTCGGAAGATATCGGCAAAAATTTAACCTCGTCAAAATTTATTAAAACCAAATAATCTTCATTATTTTCCTTCTATTCAGGCTTATGTCCTTAGAATTAAGTGTTTCTAACGTAGAATGACCGGCGGAATCCAAATTTGCAAGAATCAAGTCGCTACGACTAACCGTTCGGAAGATATCGGCAAAAATTTAACCTCGTCAAAATTTATTAAAACCAAATAATCTTCATTATTTTCCTTCTATTCAGGCTTATGTCCTTAGAATTAAGTGTTTCTAACGTAGAATGACCGGCGAAATCCAAATTTGCAAGAATCAAGTCGCTACGACTAACCGTTCGGAAGATATCGGCAAAAATTTAACCTCGTCAAAATTTATTAAAACCAAATAATCTTCATTATTTTCCTTCTATTCAGGCTTATGTCCTTAGAATTAAGTGTTTCTAACGTAGAATGACCGGCGAAATCCAAATTTGCAAGAATCAAGTCGCTACGACTAACCGTTCGGAAGATATCGGCAAAAATTTAGCTTCGTCAAAATTTATTAAAACCAAATAATCTTCATTATTTTCCTTCTATTCAGGCTTATGTCCTTAGAATTAAGTGTTTCTAACGTAGAATGACCGGCGGAATCCAAATTTGCAAGAATCAAGTCGCTACGACTAACCGTTCGGAAGATATCGGCAAAAATTTCAACCTCGTCAAAATTTATTAAAACCAAATAATCTTCATTATTTTCCTTCTATTCAGGCTTATGTCCTTAGAATTAAGTGTTTCTAACGTAGAATGACTGGCGGACTCCAAATTTGCAAGAATCAAGTCGCTACGACTAACCGTTCGGAAGATATCGGCAAAAATTTAACCTCGTCAAAATTTATTAAAACCAAATAATCTTCATTATTTTCCTTCTATTCAGGCTTATGTCCTTAGAATTAAGTGTTTCTAACGTAGAATGACCGGCGGAATCCAAATTTGCAAGAATCAAGTCGCTACGACTAACCGTTCGGAAGATATCGGCAAAAATTTAACCTCGTCAAAATTTATTAAAACCAAATAATCTTCATTATTTTCCTTCTATTCAGGCTTATGTCCTTAGAATTAAGTGTTTCTAACGTAGAATGACCGGCGAAATCCAAATTTGCAAGAATCAAGTCGCTACGACTAACCGTTCGGAAGATATCGGCAAAAATTTAACCTCGTCAAAATTTATTAAAACCAAATAATCTTCATTATTTTCCTTCTATTCAGGCTTATGTCCTTAGAATTAAGTGTTTCTAACGTAGAATGACTGGCGGACTCCAAATTTGCAAGAATCAAGTCGCTACGACTAACCGTTCGGAAGATATCGGCAAAAATTTAGCTTCGTCAAAATTTATTAAAACCAAATAATCTTCATTATTTTCCTTCTATTCAGGCTTATGTCCTTAGAATTAAGTGTTTCTAACGTAGAATGACCGGCGGAATCCAAATTTGCAAGAATCAAGTCGCTACGACTAACCGTTCGGAAGATATCGGCAAAAATTTAACCTCGTCAAAATTTATTAAAACCAAATAATCTTCATTATTTTCCTTCTATTCAGGCTTATGTCCTTAGAATTAAGTGTTTCTAACGTAGAATGACCGGCGAAATCCAAATTTGCAAGAATCAAGTCGCTACGACTAACCGTTCGGAAGATATCGGCAAAAATTTAACCTCGTCAAAATTTATTAAAACCAAATAATCTTCATTATTTTCCTTCTATTCAGGCTTATGTCCTTAGAATTAAGTGTTTCTAACGTAGAATGACCGGCGGAATCCAAATTTGCAAGAATCAAGTCGCTACGACTAACCGTTCGGAAGATATCGGCAAAAATTTAACCTCGTCAAAATTTATTAAAACCAAATAATCTTCATTATTTTCCTTCTATTCAGGCTTATGTCCTTAGAATTAAGTGTTTCTAACGTAGAATGACCGGCGAAATCCAAATTTGCAAGAATCAAGTCGCTACGACTAACCGTTCGGAAGATATCGGCAAAAATTTAACCTCGTCAAAATTTATTAAAACCAAATAATCTTCATTATTTTCCTTCTATTCAGGCTTATGTCCTTAGAATTAAGTGTTTCTAACGTAGAATGACCGGCGAAATCCAAATTTGCAAGAATCAAGTCGCTACGACTAACC
>NW_026986639.1:347500-362944 GCF_031307605.1 Tribolium castaneum | reverse complement strand
AATAATCTTTAACAACAATTTGATATAAAAATAAAAAAAGATAAAAATTGATAGGAGTAACTGTTTTCGAGATATAAGCAAGAAACCAAAAAACTGTTACCTTAATTAAGCGTTTGCATATAAGCTAATTTAGTACTAATAGTATTATTATTATTAATGTTATTGTTAATAATATGACGACTAAAGACGACTCTGAAACCTTTAGTGACTTTTATGTCTTCTTCTTTTTCCTCTACTAAAGTGTTAGACACAATTAATTTAGTTTAATTTCAGTATTTCAAACATTTTATTTTAAAGCAAATTCTTGTTAAATATTATTTATATCCATCTCTATAACTCGCTTATGCTTGGTCCTACAAGAAAAATGCAAATAACTATTTTGTAGGAAATTTTATCAGCTTTAATTTTAGTAAAAAGATAAAAATTGATAGGAGTAACTGTTTTCGAGATATAAGCAAGAAACCAAAAAACTGTTACCTTAATAAAGCGCTTGCATATAAGCAAATTTAGTACTATTAGTATTATTATTATTAATGTTATTGTTATTAAAATGTCGACTAAAAACGACTCTGAAGACTTTGGTGACTTTTATGTCTTCTCCTTTTTCCTATAGTAAAGTGTTAGACTCAATTAATTTAGTTTAATTTCGGTTTTTCAAACATTTTATTTTAAAGCAAATTTTTGTTGAAGATTATTTATATCCAACTCTATAACTCGCTTATGGTTGGTCTTACCAAAGAAATGCAAACAACTATTTTGTAGGAAATTTTATCAGCTTTAATTTTAGTAAAAAGATAAAAATTTATAGGAGTAACTGTTTTCGAGATATAAGCAAGAAACCAAAACACTGTTATCTTAATTAAGCGTTTGCATATAAGCAAATTTAGTACTATTAGTATTATTATCAATAATGTTATTGTTATTAATATGACGACTAAAGACGACTCTGAAACCTTTAGTGACTTTTATGTCTTTTTCTTTTTCCTCTACTAAAGTGTTAGACACAATTAAATTAGTTTAATTTCAGTTTTTCAAACATTTTATTTTAAAGCAAATTTTTGTTAAATATTATTTATATCCAACTCTATAACTCGCTTATGGTTGGTCCTACAAGAAAAATGCAAATAACGATTTTGTAGGAAATTTTATCAGCTTTAATTTTAAAATAAAGATAAAAATTGATAGGAGTAACAGTTTTCGAGATATAAGCAAAAAACCAATAAGAAAACTGTAACTGTTACTGAACAAAAATGTAATTCAGTTTTCAATGTTTGAGGCGAAGACGAAAATGCAGCATTTAAAATCGACTCTGAAGACTTCAGTGACTTTTATGTCACCTCCTTTTTCTTCTAATAAACTATTGGACCCAATAAATTAAGTGTATTTTAAATCCCAAGACATTTTCTGTTAAAACACTTTTTTTTTAAATATTAATTATTTTCAAACTTATATCTCGCTTATGGTTAGTCCTACATGAAAAATGCAAATACGTATTTTGTAGGAAATTTTATCAGCTTTAATTTTAGTGAAAAGATAAAAATTGATTGGAGTAACTGTTTTCGAGATATAAGCAAGAAACCAAAAAACTGTTACCTTAATTAAGGGCTTACATATAAGCAAATTTAGTACTAAAAACCACTCTGAAGACTTTGGTGACTTTTATGTCACCTCCTTTTTCTTCTAATAAAGTATTGAACCCATTAAATTAAGTGTATTTTAAATCACAAGACATTTTCTGTTAAAGCACTTTTTCTTTAAATATTAATTATTTTCAAACTTATATCTCGCTTATGGTTAGTTCTACATAAAAAATGCAAATAGCTATTTTGTAGGAAATTTTATCAGCTTTAATTTTAGTAAAAAGATAAAAATTAATAGGAGTAACTGTTTTCGAGATATAAGCAAGAAACTGTTATCTTAATTAAGCGCTTGCATATAAGCAAATTTAGTAATATTAGTATTATTATTATTAATGTTATTGTTATTAATATGACGATTAAAAACGACTCTCAAGACTTTGGTGACTTTTATGTCTTCTCCTTTTTCCTATACTAAAGTGTTAGACTCAATTTATTTAGTTTAATTTCGGTTTTTCAAACATTTTATTTTAAAGCAAATTTTTGTTAATGATTATTTATATCCAACACTATAACTCGCTTATGGTTGGTCTTACAAAAAAAATGCAAATAACTATTTTGTAGGAAATTTTATCAGCTTTAATTTTGAAAAAAAGATAAAAATTGATAAGAGTAATTGTTTTCGAGATATAAGCAAAAAACCAAAGTGAAAACTGTTACAGTTACTGAACAAAAATGTAATTCAGTTTTCATTGTTTGAGACGAAGACAAAAATGCAGCATTTAAAAACGACTCTTAAAACTTTAGTGACTTTTATGTCACCTCCCTTTTCTTCTAATAAAGTATTGGACCCAATAAATTAAGTGTATTATAAATCACACGACATTTTCTGTCAAACACTTTTTTTTTAAATATTAATTATTTTCAAACTTAAATCTCGCTTATGGTTAGTCCTACATAAAAAATGCAAATAACTATTTTGTATTAAATTTTATCAGCTTTAATTTTTGTAAAATGATAAAAATTGATAGGAGTAACTGTTTTCGAGATATAAGCAAGAAACTGTTGCCTTAATTAAGCGCTTGCATATAAGCAAATTTAGTAATATTAGTATTATTATTATTAATGTTATTGTTATTAATATGACGACTAAAAACGACTCTCAAGATTTTGGTGACTTTTATGTCTTCTCCTTTTTCCTCTACTAATGTGTTAGTCTTAATTAATTTAGTTTAATTTCGGATTATCAAACATTTTATTTTAAAGCAAATTTTTGTTAAAGATTATCTATATCCAACTCTATCACTCGCTTATGGTTGGTCTTACAAAAAAAATGCAATTAACTATTTTGTAGGAAATTTTATCAGCTTTAATTTTGAAAAAAAGGTAAAAATTGATAGAAGTAACTGGTTTCGAGATATAAGCAAAAAACCAATAAGAAAACTGTAACTGTTACTGAACAAAAATGTAATTCAGTTTTCAATATTTGAGACTAAGACGAAAATGCAGCATTTAAAAACAACTCTGAAAACTTCAGTGACTTTTATGTCACCATTTTTTTCTTCTAATAAAGTATTGGACCCATTAATTTAAGTGTATTTTAAATCACAAGACATTTTCTGTTAAAGCAATTTTTTTTTAAATATTAATTATTTACAAACTTATATCTCGCTTATGGTTAGTCCTACATAAAAAATGCAAATAACTATTTTGTAGGAAATTTTATCAGCTTTAATTTTAGTGAAAAGATAAAAATTGATAGGAGTAACTGTTTTCGAGATATAAGCAAAAAACCAAAAAACTGTTACCTTAATTAAAGGCTTACATATAAGCAAATTTAGTACTAAAAACAACTCTGAAAACTTTGGTGACTTTTATGTCACCTCCTTTTTCTTCTAATAAAGTATTGGACCCATTAAATTAAGTGTATTTTAAATCACAAGACATTTTCTGTTAAAGCACTTTTTCTTTAAATATTAATTATTTTCAAACTTATATCTCGCTTATGGTTAGTTCTACATAAAAAATGCAAATAACTATTTTGTAGGAAATTTTATAAGCTTTAATTTTAGTAAAAAGATAAAAATTGATAGGAGTAACTGTTTTCGAGATATAAGCAAGAAATTGTTACCTTAATTAAGCGCTTGCATATAAGCAAATTTAGTACTATTAGTATTATTATTATTAATGTTATTGTTATTAATATGACGACTAAAGACGACTCTAAAACCTTTAGTGACTTTTATGTCTTTTTCTTTTTCCTCTACTAAAGTGTTAGACACAATTAATTTAGTTTAATTTCAGTATTTCAAACATTTTATTTTAAAGCAAATTTTTGTTAAATATTATTTATATCCATCTCTATAACTCGCTTATGCTTGGTCCTACAAAAAAAATGCAAATAACTATTTTGTAGGAAATTTTATCAGCTTTAATTTTAGTAAAAAGATAAAAATTGATAGGAGTAACTGTTTTCGAGATATAAGCAAAAAACCAAAAAACTGTTACCTTAATAAAGCGCTTTCATATAAGCAAATTTAGTACTATTAGTATTATTATTATTAATGTTATTGTTATTAAAATGACGACTAAAAAAGACTCTAAAGACTTTGGTGACTTTTATGTCTTCTCCTTTTTCCTATACTAAAGTGTTAGACTCAATTAATTTAGTTTAATTTCGGTTTTTCAAACATTTTATTTTAAAGCAAATTTTTGTTGAAGATTATTTATATCCAACTCTATAACTCGCTTATGGTTGGTCTTACAAAAAAAATGCAAATAACTATTTTGTAGGAAATTTTATCAGCTTTAATTTTAGTAAAAAGATAAAAATTGACAGGAGTAACTGTTTTCGAGATATAAGCAAGAAACCAAAACACTGTTACCTTAATTAAGCGTTTGCATATAAGCAAATTTAGTACTATTAGTATTATTATTATTAATGTTATTGTTATTAATATGACGACTAAAGACGACTCTGAAACCTTTAGTGACTTTTATGCCTTTTTCTTTTTCCTCTACTAAAGTGTTAGACACAATTAATTTAGTTTAATTTCAGTATTTCAAACATTTTATTTTAAAGCAAATTTTTGTTAAATATTATTTATATCCATCTCTATAACTCGCTTATGCTTGGTCCTACAAGAAAAATGCAAATAACTATTTTGTAGGAAATTTTATCAGCTTTAATTTTAGTAAAAAGATAAAAATTAATAGGAGTAACTGTTTTCGAGATATAAGCAAAAAACCAAAAAACTGTTACCTTAATAAAGCGCTTGCATATAAGCAAATTTAGTACTATTAGTATTATTATTATTAATGTTATTGTTATTAAAATGACGACTAAAAAAGACTCTAAAGACTTTGGTGACTTTTATGTCTTCTCCTTTTTCCTATACTAAAGTGTTAGACACAATTAATTTAGTTTAATTTCAGTATTTCAAACATTTTATTTTAAAGCAAATTTTTGTTGAAGATTATTTATATCCAACTCTATAACTCGCTTATGGTTGGTCTTACCAAAGAAATGCAAACAACTATTTTGTAGGAAATTTTATCAGCTTTAATTTTAGTAAAAAGATAAAAATTTATAGGAGTAACTGTTTTCGAGATATAAGCAAGAAACCAAAACACTGTTATCTTAATTAAGCGTTTGCATATAAGCAAATTTAGTACTATTAGTATTATTATCAATAATGTTATTGTTATTAATATGACGACTAAAGACGACTCTGAAACCTTTAGTGACTTTTATGTCTTTTTCTTTTTCCTCTACTAAAGTGTTAGACACAATTAAATTAGTTTAATTTCAGTTTTTCAAACATTTTATTTTAAAGCAAATTTTTGTTAAATATTATTTATATCCAACTCTATAACTCGCTTATGGTTGGTCCTACAAGAAAAATGCAAATAACGATTTTGTAGGAAATTTTATCAGCTTTAATTTTAAAATAAAGATAAAAATTGATAGGAGTAACAGTTTTCGAGATATAAGCAAAAAACCAATAAGAAAACTGTAACTGTTACTGAACAAAAATGTAATTCAGTTTTCAATGTTTGAGGCGAAGACGAAAATGCAGCATTTAAAATCGACTCTAAAGACTTCAGTGACTTTTATGTCACCTCCTTTTTCTTCTAATAAACTATTGGACCCAATAAATTAAGTGTATTTTAAATCCCAAGACATTTTCTGTTAAAACACTTTTTTTTTAAATATTAATTATTTTCAAACTTATATCTCGCTTATGGTTAGTCCTACATGAAAAATGCAAATACGTATTTTGTAGGAAATTTTATCAGCTTTAATTTTAGTGAAAAGATAAAAATTGATTGGAGTAACTGTTTTCGAGATATAAGCAAGAAACCAAAAAACTGTTACCTTAATTAAGGGCTTACATATAAGCAAATTTAGTACTAAAAACCACTCTGAAGACTTTGGTGACTTTTATGTCACCTCCTTTTTCTTCTAATAAAGTATTGAACCCATTAAATTAAGTGTATTTTAAATCACAAGACATTTTCTGTTAAAGCACTTTTTCTTTAAATATTAATTATTTTCAAACTTATATCTCGCTTATGGTTAGTTCTACATAAAAAATGCAAATAGCTATTTTGTAGGAAATTTTATCAGCTTTAATTTTAGTAAAAAGATAAAAATTAATAGGAGTAACTGTTTTCGAGATATAAGCAAGAAACTGTTATCTTAATTAAGCGCTTGCATATAAGCAAATTTAGTAATATTAGTATTATTATTATTAATGTTATTGTTATTAATATGACGATTAAAAACGACTCTCAAGACTTTGGTGACTTTTATGTCTTCTCCTTTTTCCTATACTAAAGTGTTAGACTCAATTTATTTAGTTTAATTTCGGTTTTTCAAACATTTTATTTTAAAGCAAATTTTTGTTAATGATTATTTATATCCAACACTATAACTCGCTTATGGTTGGTCTTACAAAAAAAATGCAAATAACTATTTTGTAGGAAATTTTATCAGCTTTAATTTTGAAAGAAAGATAAAAATTGATAAGAGTAATTGTTTTCGAGATATAAGCAAAAAACCAAAGTGAAAACTGTTACAGTTACTGAACAAAAATGTAATTCAGTTTTCATTGTTTGAGACGAAGACGAAAATGCAGCATTTAAAAACGACTCTTAAAACTTTAGTGACTTTTATGTCACCTCCCTTTTCTTCTAATAAAGTATTGGACCCAATAAATTAAGTGTATTATAAATCACACGACATTTTCTGTCAAACACTTTTTTTTTAAATATTAATTATTTTCAAACTTAAATCTCGCTTATGGTTAGTCCTACATAAAAAATGCAAATAACTATTTTGTAGGAAATTTTATCAGCTTTAATTTTTGTAAAATGATAAAAATTGATAGGAGTAACTGTTTTCGAGATATAAGCAAGAAACTGTTGCCTTAATTAAGCGCTTGCATATAAGCAAATTTAGTAATATTAGTATTATTATTATTAATGTTATTGTTATTAATATGACGACTAAAAACGACTCTCAAGATTTTGGTGACTTTTATGTCTTCTCCTTTTTCCTCTACTAATGTGTTAGTCTTAATTAATTTAGTTTAATTTCGGATTATCAAACATTTTATTTTAAAGCAAATTTTTGTTAAAGATTATCTATATCCAACTCTATCACTCGCTTATGATTGGTCTTACAAAAAAAATGCAATTAACTATTTTGTAGGAAATTTTATCAGCTTTAATTTTGAAAAAAAGGTAAAAATTGATAGAAGTAACTGGTTTCGAGATATAAGCAAAAAACCAATAAGAAAACTGTAACTGTTACTGAACAAAAATGTAATTCAGTTTTCAATATTTGAGACTAAGACGAAAATGCAGCATTTAAAAACAACTCTGAAAACTTCAGTGACTTTTATGTCACCATTTTTTTCTTCTAATAAAGTATTGGACCCATTAAATTAAGTGTATTTTAAATCACAAGACATTTTCTGTTAAAGCAATTTTTTTTTAAATATTAATTATTTACAAACTTATATCTCGCTTATGGTTAGTCCTACATAAAAAATGCAAATAACTATTTTGTAGGAAATTTTATCAGCTTTAATTTTAGTGAAAAAATAAAAATTGATAGGAGTAACTGTTTTCGAGATATAAGCAAAAAACCAAAAAACTGTTACCTTAATTAAGGGCTTACATATAAGCAAATTTAGTACTAAAAACAACTCTGAAAACTTTGGTGACTTTTATGTCACCTCCTTTTTCTTCTAATAAAGTATTGGACCCATTAAATTAAGTGTATTTTAAATCACAAGACATTTTCTGTTAAAGCACTTTTTCTTTAAATATTAATTATTTTCAAACTTATATCTCGCTTATGGTTAGTTCTACATAAAAAATGCAAATAACTATTTTGTAGGAAATTTTATAAGCTTTAATTTTAGTAAAAAGATAAAAATTGATAGGAGTAACTGTTTTCGAGATATAAGCAAGAAACTGTTACCTTAATTAAGCGCTTGCATATAAGCAAATTTAGTACTATTAGTATTATTATTATTAATGTTATTGTTATTAATATGACGACTAAAGGCGACTCTAAAACCTTTAGTGACTTTTATGTCTTTTTCTTTTTCCTCTACTAAAGTGTTAGACACAATTAATTTAGTTTAATTTCAGTATTTCAAACATTTTATTTTAAAGCAAATTTTTGTTAAATATTATTTATATCCATCTCTATAACTCGCTTATGCTTGGTCCTACAAAAAAAATGCAAATAATTATTTTGTAGGAAATTTTATCAGCTTTAATTTTAGTAAAAAGATAAAAATTAATAGGAGTAACTGTTTTCGAGATATAAGCAAAAAACCAAAAAACTGTTACCTTAATAAAGCGCTTTCATATAAGCAAATTTAGTACTATTAGTATTATTATTATTAATGTTATTGTTATTAAAATGACGACTAAAAAAGACTCTAAAGACTTTGGTGACTTTTATGTCTTCTCCTTTTTCCTATACTAAAGTGTTAGACTCAATTAATTTAGTTTAATTTCGGTTTTTCAAACATTTTATTTTAAAGCAAATTTTTGTTGAAGATTATTTATATCCAACTCTATAACTCGCTTATGGTTGGTCTTACAAAAAAAATGCAAATAACTATTTTGTAGGAAATTTTATCAGCTTTAATTTTAGTAAAAAGATAAAAATTGACAGGAGTAACTGTTTTCGAGATATAAGCAAGAAACCAAAACACTGTTACCTTAATTAAGCGTTTGCATATAAGCAAATTTAGTACTATTAGTATTATTATTATTAATGTTATTGTTATTAATATGACGACTTAAGACGACTCTGAAACCTTTAGTGACTTTTATGTCTTTTTCTTTTTCCTCTACTAAAGTGTTAGACACAATTAATTTAGTTTAATTTCAGTATTTCAAACATTTTATTTTAAAGCAAATTTTTGTTAAATATTATTTATATCCATCTCTATAACTCGCTTATGCTTGGTCCTACAAGAAAAATGCAAATAACTATTTTGTAGGAAATTTTATCAGCTTTAATTTTAGTAAAAAGATAAAAATTAATAGGAGTAACTGTTTTCGAGATATAAGCAAAAAACCAAAAAACTGTTACCTTAATAAAGCGCTTGCATATAAGCAAATTTAGTACTATTAGTATTATTATTATTAATGTTATTGTTATTAAAATGACGACTAAAAAAGACTCTAAAGACTTTGGTGACTTTTATGTCTTCTCCTTTTTCCTATACTAAAGTGTTAGACACAATTAATTTAGTTTAATTTCAGTATTTCAAACATTTTATTTTAAAGCAAATTTTTGTTAAATATTATTTATATCCATCTCTATAACTCGCTTATGCTTGGTCCTACAAGAAAAATGCAAATAACTATTTTGTAGAAAATTTTATCAGCTTTAATTTTAGTATAAGATAAAAATTGATAGGAGTAACTGTTTTCGAGATATAAGCAAGAAACCAAATCACTGTTACCTTAATTAAGCGTTTGCATATAAGCAAATTTAGTACTATTAATATTATTATTATTAATGTTATTGTTATTAATATGACGACTAAAGACGACTCTGAAACCTTTAGTGACTTTTATGTCTTTTTCTTTTTCCTCTACTAAAGTGGTAGACACAATTAAACTAGTTTAATTTCAGTTTTTCAAACATTTTATTTTAAAGCAAATTTTTGTTAAATATTATTTATATCCAACTCTATAACTCGCTTATGGTTGGTCCTACAAGAAAAATGCTAATAACGATTTTGTAGGAAATTTTATCAGCTTTAATTTTGAAAGAAAGATAAAAATTGATAGGAGTAACAGTTTTCAAGATATAAGCAAAAAACCAATAAGAAAACTGTAACTGTTACTGAACAAAAATGTAATTCAGTTTTCAATGTTTGAGACGAAGACGAAAATGCAGCATTTAAAATCGACTCTGAAGACTTCAGTGACTTTTATGTCACCTCCATTTTCTTCTAATAAAGTATTGGACCTAATAAATTAAGTGTATTTTAAATCACAAGACATTTTCTGTTAAAGCACTTTTTTTTAAATATTAGTTATTTTCAAACTTATATCTCGCTTATGGTTAGTCCTACATGAAAAATGCAAATTACTATTTTGTAGGAAATTTTATCAGCTTTAATTTTAGTAAAAGATAAAAATTGATAGGAGTAACTGTTTTCGAGATATAAGCAAGAAACCAAAACACTGTTACCTTAATTAAGCGTTTGCATATAAGCAAATTTAGTACTATTAGTATTATTATCATTAATGTTATTGTTATTAATATGACGACTAAAGACGACTCTGAAACCTTTAGTGACTTTTATGTCTTTTTCTTTTTCCTCTACTAAAGTGTTAGACCCAATTAAATTAGTTTAATTTCAGTTTTTCAAACATTTTATTTTAAAGCAAATTTTTGTTAAATATTATTTATATCCAACTCTATAACTCGCTTATGGTTGGTCCTACATGAAAAATGCAAATAACGATTTTGTAGGAAATTTTATCAGCTTTAATTTTGAAATAAAGATAAAAATTGATAGGAGTAACAGTTTTCGAGATATAAGCAAAAAACCAATAAGAAAACTGTAACTGTTACTGAACAAAAATGTAATTCAGTTTTCAATGTTTGAGACGAAGACGAAAATGCAGCATTTAAAATCGACTCTGAAGACTTCAGTGACTTTTATGTCACCTCCTTTTTCTTCTAATAAAGTATTGGACCCAATAAATTAAGTGTATTTTAAATCACAAGACATTTTCTGTTAAAACACTTTTTTTTAATTATTAATTATTTTCAAACTTATATCTCGCTTATGGTTAGTTCTACATGAAAAATGCAAATAACTATTTTGTAGGAAATTTTATCACCTTAATTTTGGTGAAAAAGTAAAAATTGATAGGAGTAACTGTTTTCGAGATATAAGCAAAAAACAAAAAAACTGTTACCTTAATTAAGCCCTTGCATATAAGCAAATTTAGTACTACTAGTATTGTTATTATAAATGTTATTGTTATTAATATGACGACTAAAGACAACTCTAAGACTTTAGTGACTTTTATGTCTCCTCCTTTTTTCTCTACTAAATTGTTAGACACACTTAATTTAGTTTAATTTCAGTTTTTCAAACATTTTATTTTAATGCAAATTTTTGTTAAATATTAAAAACTATTAAATGGCTTATGCATAGAAATGAGAAAACGCTCATGTAACACACAAAATAAGCTCCATTTTTCCTTATTAAAAGTATTATTATTATTATTACTTTTGTTACTATTACTATTATTATTATTATTATTATTATTATTATTATTATTATTATTATTATTGTTATTATTATTATTATTATTATTATTATTATTATTATTATTATTATTATTTTTTTTATTACTATTATTATTATTTTTATTATTATTATTATTATTATTATTATTAACTTTTGTATAGTAAATGTTTTTATACCAGTTTTAAAATGAGTTATTAATTTTATTCAATTTCTTGCCTAAAAACACAGATCACAGATGATCTCTTGCATAGAAATGAGAAAACGCTCATATAACACACAAAATAAGCTTCATTTTTGCTTAGAAAACTAAGCTTACTTTTATTACTATTATTATTATTTTTATTATTATTATTATTATTATTATTATTATTATTACTATTATTATTATTATTATTATTATTATTAACTTTTGTATAGTAAATGTTTTTATACCAGTTTTAAAATGAGTTATTAATTTTATTCAATTTCTTGCCTAAAAACACAGATCACAGGTGATCTCTTGCATAGAAATGAGAAAACGCTCATATAACACAAAATAAGCTTCATTTTTGCTTAGAAAACTAAGCTTACTTTTATTACTATTATTATTATTATTATTATTATTATTATTACTATTATTATTATTATTATTATTATTATTATTATTATTACTATTATTATTATTATTATTATTATTATTATTATTATTATTATTATTATTATTGTTATTATTATTATTATTAAAAAATTATATTAAACAGACAGAAAACGTCGTATTCTGACACAAAAAAACGAATTACGTTATAGACTTGACGAGAACGGCGTATCTCGGACTCCTATAGGACTCTTATAGGGTCAAAAAGTATCAGTTTGGATTAAAACAAATTATTTTTGTGACTCTCAGTCTGAATTGTTCATCAGTTCAAACAAAAAACGGCTTATTTTAGACGATCTTTTGCTTTGAACGTGAAAATATACATCGAACAGACTAAAAACGTATTAATCTGGCATAAAAGAGCAATTTATGTATCACTTTGGATAAAGGCAGCTAATCCTATTCGTTTCATTGCTTAAAATAGACAAAATTGTTAATAAATCAAACAAAAACGCTGTATTCTAGCACAAAATACTAATTACATTATAGTTTCGACGAGAATAGCTTATTTGGAATGATTCTATGCTTCCAAACGAGTAAATTTTTATGAAACAGACGCCAAACATCATGTTTTGTCCTATAAAGACATTTTATATTGCAGTTTGTATTAAAACAAAATATTTTCGTTGATTCTTTGTTAGAAGCAGCAAACCTAACATAAAAGAATCTGAAAACTTTGTATTCGGACACAAACCACCGAATTTTGTATCAGTTTAGACAAAAACGGTTGATTTTCGACAATATTTTGCTTTGAACAAGAAAACTTATATCAAACTGACTAAAAACGTCTTATTTTAGTACAAAACAAAAGATTTGCGTTATAGTCTTAAAGCTGATTCATGCCACAATTTGGATAAAAACCAATTATTTTCGTTAATTCATTGTTACAAACATGAAACCTTACATCAAAGTAACTGAAAACCCCTTATTCAGGCACAGAAATTGGAATTACGTTTTAGTCTGGACAAAAACTGCTTACTTTAGACGATCCTTTGTTTTGAATACAAAAACTTACATTAAAAAGATTTAAAACGTCTTATTCTGGCTGAAAACTGCAAATTATATATGACTCTAGATAAAAGCAATTTATCCTGATTACTCCTTTACTTAGAATAGAGTAAACTTGTATAAAACTTAATGAAAACTTTAAATTTCGTCTCAAAGAAATAATTTACGTTATAGTTTTGACCAGCACTGTTTATTTCAAACGATTTTATGATTCGAAACTAATGAACTTTTATGGGGCAGATGCAAAACCACATATTACCATATAAAGCGTTGTTTTAAAGCAAATTATTACCTTTTGCAACAAGAAATTTCACACGTCAAAGAACTGAAAACATCGTATCCATGCACAAATATCGAATTACGTATCAGTTTAGGCAAATACAGCTTATTTTAAACTATTCCTTGCTATAAACAAGAAAAACATATTGAAAATGTCTTATTCTCGAAAATAAGAGCAAATTATGTATCAGTTTTAACAAAAGCGGATTACTCTGTTTGATTCTATGCTTAGAGTAGAGTAAACTACTATAAAACGTAATGAAAACTCTATATTCAAGCTCAAAAGAACAAATTACGTTATAGTTTTGACAAAAAAAAATTATTTCGGACGACTACATACTTCGAAGTAAGCAAACTTTAATTGAACAAGTGCAAAAGCTAATACTTTGCTTTAAAATAACGATTTATGTGGTAATATGGTATTTTGCATCTGTCCTATAAAAGTTTACTCGTTTCGCTCCATTGAATCATTCGAAATAAATTATTTTGACACAACAACGAAAATAATTTTTTTGTTCAAACTGTAACATGTCGTTTTTATAAAACGAACTAAGACGTTTGGCATCTGTTTAGTGAAAGTTTTCTCGTTTGGGGGCATAAAATCGTTTGAAATTAACAGTTCTGGTCAAAACTATAACGTAAATTATTTCTTTGAGACGAAATTTAAAGTTTTCATTAAGTTTTATACAAGTTTGCTCTATTCTAAGCAAAGGAGTAATCGGGATAAACTACTTTTATCCAAAGTAATACATAATTTGCAGTTTTGAGCCAGAATAAGACGTTTTTAATCTTTTTAATGTAAGTTTTCGTGTTCAAAAGAAAGAATCGTCTAAAATAAGCAATTTGTGTCTAGACTGAAACGTAATTTGATTTTCTGTGACATAAATCGTTTTTTAAAAGCGAAATTAGACGTTTTGCCTCTGTTCAGTGAAAGTATACTGGTTTCAAAGCATAGAATCGTTTGAAATTAACAGTTCTCGTCAAGACTATAACGCAAATCTTTAAAGTGATACAAAGAAATAATTTACGTTATAGTTTTGACCAGAACTCTTAATTTCAAACGATTTTATGCCCCCAAACGAGAAAACTTTCACTAAACAGAAGCCAATCGTCTTAGTTCGTTTTATAAAAGCGACTTATGTTACAGTTTAAACAAAAACAAATTATTTTCGTTGTTGTTGTGTCAAAATAATTTATTTCGAATGATTCAATGAAGCGAAACGAGTAAACTTTTATAGGACAGATGCAAAATACCATTTTACCACATAAATTGTTATTTTAAAGCAAAGTATTAGCTTTTGCACTTGTTCAATTAAAGTTTGCTTACTTCGAAGTATGTAATCGTCCGAAATATTTTTTTTTAGTCAAAACTATAACGTAATTTGTTCTTTTGAGCTTGAATATAGAGTTTTCATTACGTTTTATAGTAGTTTACTCTACTCTAAGCATAGAATCAAACAGAGTAATCCGCTTTTGTTAAAACTGATACATAATTTGCTCTTATTTTCGAGAATAAGACGTTTTCAATATGCTTGATAAAATTTTTCTTGTTTATAGCAAGGAATCGTTTAAAATAAGCTGTATTTGCCTAAACTGATACGTAATTCGATATTTATGTATGGATACGAAGTTTTCAGTTTCTTTGACGTGAAATTTCTTGTTGCAAAAGGTAATAATTTGCTTTAAAACAACGCTTTATATGGTAATATGTGGTTTTGCATCTGCCCCATAAAAGTTCATTAGTTTCGAATCATAAAATCGTTTGAAATAAACAGTGCTGGTCAAAACTATAACGTAAATTATTTCTTTGAGACGAAATTTAAAGTTTTCATTAAGTTTTATACAAGTTTACTCTATTCTAAGTAAAGGAGTAATCAGGATAAATTGCTTTTATCTAGAGTAATATATAATTTGCAGTTTTCAGCCAGAATAAGACGTTTTTAATCTTTTTAATGTAAGTTTTTGTATTCAAAACAAAGGATCGTCTAAAGTAAGCAGTTTTTGTCCAGACTGAAACGTAATTCGAATTTCTGTGCCTGAATAAGGGGTTTTCAGTTACTTTGATGTAAGGTTTATGTTTGTAACAATGAATTAACGAAAATAATTGGTTTTTATCCAAACTGTGGCATGAATC